>NC_060143.1:35481628-35781628 GCF_021461385.2 Schistocerca piceifrons
CCTCTGGCCATGAGCTTTTATTATGCGCAATATGAATTGAATCTGAATTTCACAATTGGCGGCCTCCCCTTGTCAGATACATTCCTACACTCCAACAGGCCATTGTATTTGGACAGATGCTGCTGTTAACGGAAACATGAATCATTCGCACCACAGACCATGTATGCACCGAATCATTCTAGAAAACCGGTCACATATATGTTTTATCATTATACTTACAATTAAATGTTATGATCGCAGTCTCAATTGAATGGCATTCGACAATGAGCGAAGTATCGGAAATACACCCTGCAGAAGGCAGTGGCTCTGGAAATGGAAATATATGTACCTTCCTTACGACTGGACACAGTCATTTCCTGTACACAAACACATAATTTATAAACATGATGCTCAAATGTGAACATATCACGCATCCCCTATTACTAAGTATAATACTTCGTCAATAGCTGATTGCTTACGATACGAAGTAATACTGAACGAAAATCAATGATGGGTGTGCGTGTCTCTTAGATTTCTTCCTGCAAGTGCTACCACTGTGTCTTAGAAAGAGAGACGTAATCGGCCAGATGCTAACAAAACCCAACACCTACTGCATGTTAGTGTCTCAAGCGATCTTGGTTCTACAAGTGCACACAAGTGTCCATGTTAAAAGCTATACCCGCTTCACGAGTCGAGGTACGACATTAACTCTAAATGATGTGGTTTTTTCTGGACCAATACCGTGACCGTGATAGTAGGAAAGTATATTATCAGACCATGACGCAACCTAGTGATAAAATTACCACATTTTGAAATTGATTTGGCTAAGGAACGTAGTATGTAAGCGGTATTTGCGACTCCCTCAAACCGCCCCCAGTTAGATAATTCTATAGTATTTGCAGCGTATTCTGTCTCAAGACCATATCAGAGGTTCCGCGATATATCCACTGAGTTATAGGCGATGACTGACTGAGAAGGAACACAAAACAGTAATAGTAGATGATGTGCCAATTGATGTCATAAGAAAATGTACACTAGCTTCTCAGAGCTTTAGTGTTACGCTATCCGCTAGAAATGATGTCCATGATTTGTAATCCAGTCTTTCCATTCAAGAACATACCTGTGTTGGAACCTATTGACTGTTCCTTTAATGATTACAACCACTACTCAGTCACATTTCTGGCACTCTCATGTCTCGTAACGAGTCACCTTTCCTGAACCCAGCTGGTACAGTAAAATTCCAACGTGGTTTTAGTCACCCCCCTATGCAACTTGCAACTGCTCCCATTTCTACAGCTTTCTGCATGTGATTGTTCCAATTTAAGTCGGAACTGAGCATAAGTCGGAGAAAGACATATCCACCACCTTCTGCAACCCATGTAGAAACAGAACGACCTGAGTTACTGCAACAGGACAATGTTTTGGCCATTAAGTGGAAATGCGCGCAACATGGTACGTCTCCAAACTAGATAGTGGAGGTGCCCTTTTTCCCGGCATTTTATTAGGTTAGTAGAGGTTGCATTGTCCTGATGGAATTTGAACTTCTCACCAGGGGCCTGTGGCCCTTTCCCACCAGAGAGGTTAATTAATTGATCAATTTAATTAAGTAGTCAATGTGACCTATCTTCCCGCCATTTTCTTAGGTTAGTAGAGGTTGCATTGTCCTGATGGAATTTGAACTTTGCGACAGGAGGGTGTGGTACTTTCCTGCCAAAAGCCACCATCTTGGATAATGGTACTGGCGTCATCAACTGACATCACGGCCGCCATCTTGGATGAGGTCGTGCGCTGTGCACGTAAGTACACGTTAGTGCATGTTAGTACACATTAGTCTGGCAACTTGGGTCGGTAGGGGGACGTGGCTGTCGGTTGAGGATCGTGGTGGAGACTAACTATTTGCTTCAAAGTCCAGGGGGGCGTGGCACTCTCGAAAATTGATTCCAAGTCAATGTGGGCGTGGTACTCGCGAAAATCTCCCACCTGGGAGGCGTGGCGGGGGGAGGGGGGGGGGGGTTCAAATGGCTCTGAGCACTATGGGACTTAACTTCTAAGGTCATCAGTCCCCTAGAACTTAGAACTACTTAAACCTAACTAACCTAATGAAATCACACACATCCATGCCTGAGGCAGGATTCGAACCTGCGACCGTAGTGGTCACGCGGTTCCAAACTGTAGCGCCTAGAACCGCTCGGCCACCCCGGCCGCCTGTGGGGGGCGTGGCACTTTACCACAAGAGAGGTTACTAATTGATCTATCTAATTAAGTAGTCCATCAATTTGATAAGAGTGAGAGTGAGACCTGTTCCAATAACTCAGACCTGAAAGTTTACCTGTAGCAGCGAGGGGGGACAGGGTTGGGGGAGGTTGAGTGGTGGGACAATAGGTTAAGTGCCTGTCAATCAAAAGGGAATGGCGGTGACAAGGAAAAGCACTTAACAGAGCAGTAGTATCTGTCAATCAAAGGAGGCTAACTTGAGCCCAAAACAGAAAAACGTTGTTTGGTTCTCTGTGCACTCTCAACATCAGTATAATAACATAGTTTACTGCTTCGCTGGTAGCCGGCAGCACTAAGCAGACCATAGAGTGAGTCTAGGATGCTTGGGAAGTCGCCACTAGCAGCAGCACTGGTTATGCTACCTAGACACGTGTTTGTTGTTTATTTCACTCTGCAAACTTTCGTCTGTAGAGACATCAGGAATAGCCTAAAACTGGAGGTAAGTGCATATATTTCGTATTTAGTTTATCATCAAAGCCAACTGAGGGCAGTTCATGTCCTAAATACCTCATTAATTGTACAATATGTGGTTAAGTACAACTGGTACACGTTACCTGTAACCACATTTCTTGCTGTTCAGTGTATTAATAAGTTTGGGCTCAAGTTGCCCAGTAGAATTAAAGTTCTGCACTGGAAAACCTAATTTTGTGGTTGTTTTCTTTCAGGATTATCTGATGCAATGCCTTATAAATATATAAGCCTACCTGGAAACTGGACATACACTGACTTTACTCCCGAAAAGTGGGAAGAATGCCTGGAAGCTGTAAAGGGTAGGAGGATGGCACAGCGAGAAGCAGAGAGGTTTTATAATATTTGCAGAGCCACTATCAAGAGGAAACTAAAAAATCAACATCCAGGGATACTGGGGACCCGAGAATTTTTACAGATGAAGAGGAGCTTGAGTTTGCTACCCACCTCCACATGCTGTGTGACTTTGGGTTTCCTTGCGACTAACTTGATTTTATATTTGTCATAAAAGCTTACTTAGGTCGACAGGGACGTATCATTGGTTGTTTTAAGAATAACTTGCCTGGAAGAGATTGGGTTAAGTCCTTTCTACATAGACACCGCAGTCTTTCAGTTCGATTTGCAGCTAACATAAAAAGAAAAAGAGCGGCTGTCGATGAAAAGATCATCACTGAATACATTCGAAATGTTGGACAACTGCTCAAGGACACCCCCGCGCTCTCCTGAAATTGTCTACAACTATGACGAAACCAATATGAGTGATGATCCGGGTAGTAAAAAAGTAATTTGTCGAAGGGGCACTAAATAGCCTGAGCGGATAATGAACACAACAAAATCCAGCATAAGTGTAATATTTTGTGGCAATGCAGCTCGACAGTACATTCCACCTTATATCATATATAAGGCCGAAAATCTGTGGTCAACTTCGACAGAAAGTGGCCCACCTGGGACTAGATATAACCGCAGTAAGCATGGGTGGATCGATCTAGCAGTTTTTGAGGACTGGTTTACCAGTAATCTGCTTCCAATTCTTAAGAAACAAGAAGGTAAGAAGGTTGTAATTGGTGACAATCTTACTTCACACCTCTGCATCAATGTGATTCAGCTCTGTGAGGAAAACAATGTGCACTTTGTTGGTCTTCCACCGAATTCTTCCCACCTCACTCAGCCACTGGATGTGGCATATTTCAGGCCTCTCAAAATGAGTTGGAAGGATGTTCTTGACCTTTGGAAGCAATCAGATGCAGGTAAAAGAATCGGTGTGCTTCCAAAGGATCAGTTCCCAATGCTGTTGTGAACTGTTTTAGAAGTAATTGGTCCAAACATGAAAAGCAACCTAATGGCAGGTTTCAAGAAAGCTGGATTGGTGCCTCTAATTGACAATCAGATCATACGCTGTTTGCCAAATCAAGACAAATCCAAGGCAAATGTACACTTGTCTATGATTGGGGATGCATTTCTTAAACGACGTCAAGAGAAGAGGGGCGAGTTTGTTACACCTCGCTCTACTAAGAGGAAAAAACTGCAAGTGCCACTTGGACAGAGGGTAAGTGGGTCTGATTTCTGCTACACCAGTAATACCAGTGCCTCTGTTGAAAACACCCAACACCAGGAAGAATGTCCAAAAATGAAAGCATCTTCAAAAACAACCAAGACCACCATACAAAAACGAAAACAAAAATTGGAAGTCTCCATGTCAGATGTAGATGACGCATTCAGTTAGAGATCAGGAGGTGACAGCGACTTCAGCCTCCACAATAGTGATAAGGAACATATAGGACACTTGTCTATGACTTCTTGCCAATCCAAAGGCAAATCAACACCACGACCGGCGCCTGTAACGAAAGATGACCTAAAAATAGGCAAGTTTGTTGTGGTAAAATGGAACGGGTAGGAATACCCAGGAGCCTTCCTCGCTAAGGAAGCAGAAGGTGTTAGAGTCGACTGCATGGAGCCTACACTAAAAGACTGGAGGTGGTCCAAAAATAAGGATGTCTTGTTGTATAAATTTGAAGATGTGGTAATCACAATAGAACCCCCAAAATTAATAAAAAGAGGTTTGTTTTCTTTAACTGGACTTTAAACATTGTTATATCCCTATTGTTTGTACAATATTTAAAAAGTATTGTTCAAAATTAATGTTCAAAATTCATATTTGTCCTTAAAATAAACGTTTGGATGTTCACTGGATGTTCAGAAATCATGTTATTCAAATAACCATCAACCCACTTGGACCCAAACTGCCTTCAAATGGTAGTATCTATGGGAATTACAGTCTGGGTTCAAGTAACCCAACCGTAAGGTTAACTTGAGCCCAAATAAAATAGAAAAATAAAAATATTTACTACATCACAAACAATACATACTGCACATTTAAGTATCCATAATAAACGATAGTTTGATAATATAATGTGAGTATGTCAGTGAAACAATCTGTTGTGCCCATTTTTAAATATAATGTCAGAAGTTTCGAAATCTGGGCTCAAGTAACCTACATTTACAGTAAACAACCACCACCAACAAAATGTGACAGCACTCCCTTCCTGAGGGGGGAGGGGAGGGGGAGGGGGGCATAATAAGTTGACATGGAAAAGCACTTAACACAACAATATGTCGACATGGAAAAGCACTTAACAGAATAATAGGTTTGCCCCTGAGTGCATACCTGCCCCTTACGTCGGCAACCTGCACTAACAAAATGTGCTCGTACGAACATTGCCCAACTACTGTGGTTCACCCATTCCTGCCAATATCGTCGAATAGTCATTCCAGTTTAGCTGTCGAGCGATCTGCCGGTCTTTGCCCAATACACTTCTTCTGTCAAATGCTAACATCTGCATATAATATTGTTAAAAATCTTCTGTTTGGTTACGGCGCATCATATTTCCTTCTAAAAGAATCGACGTTTCGACCCCTCTGCTGGGATCTTCCTCAGGAATGGTACAGTGTCCACAGTGTTCTAGCAATAGTGGACATCGTAACACTCCTGAAGAAGATCTCAGCAGAGGGGTCGAAACGTCGATAATTTTAGAAGGAAATATGTCGCGGCCTAACAACCCAGAAATTTTAACTTTAGTGACAACGACCATGAAAGCCTACAAACTTACTCGTACATAAATCTGCATATATTGCTCACGCGCCTGTATGCGAGGCATAGTACATGGAATGAAATTGTTGAAAACTTTATGCCCTGGTATCGACATATCTCCTGTTTACGATCCTTGTCAGCTGCGCCAGCCGACGTGCGTATCACCCACCAAACGAACTCGCAAGGAGTGTTATAATCCAGTTCACGACCTGGAATAACACTTTAACGCTCACGAATTACTCACCGCCAGTTGTTCGCGCCTTGCTGCCCGAATTCTGTCTTCTGTCGTAAGAGAGACAAACAGATGACTCGATCTGACTATACAAAAAGAAGGAGAGAGGAAGAGGAAGGAGTTCGATACAGAGCAAAAAACAGCAACAGTTTTGAGTAATGGGAACTACGTGCGTATTGTGAGTAACGCACCATTAACGACCGCAGCTGGCACGGATAAATATGTCAATATCGAATTTTGTGTTTGTTCTCGAAATAGTAAGGAAAACCATAAACAAAATGTCTAGGGCCCGATTTCGTTCCCAGCCACCGCTTAAATTCTGAATAAAAATCAACAGCAATCATGCCTGACGACTTACGTAAGAAGGCATCTTCACTTTTCCAAAGACTGTATCAAAGAGGATGGATGAGCGGATGGAGATAGAGGTCAACCAACGACCCACGCTTAGGGTGGGAAACAATCACCAACAACTTCCTTGAATATCTGATAATGTTGATTATGGAAACGTTTGGATTAGAACTATTTCAGTCAGTTATCGAAAATTCGAGGCCACATGTAAACAAGGTACTGGAAAAAGTCACCTGTTGATAAGCAAGCAAAGTTATCTCGGATGCTCTTGACGGAATGGTTTATGGCCGCTTCAAGTACTTTGCGTTGTTGCAAGGTCCACAAATAATGATTAATCTGTCTTTCCAGGTGTGGTATGCTTATCAGTCACATACACGATAAAGTCTGTTGCAAGTCATAAAGGGCTTTTCTCATTCAGAGCGCCGGCCGCGGTGGTCTCGCGGTTCTAGGCGCGCAGTCCGGAACCGCGCGACTGCTACGGTCGCAGGTTCGAATCCTGCCTCTGGCATGGATGTGCGTGATGTCCTTAGGTTAGTTAGGTTTAAGTAGTTCTAAGTTCTAGGGGACTGATGACCACAGCTGTTGAGTCCCATAGTGCTCAGAGCCATTTGAACCAGCCATTTCATTCAGAGCATTCATCAGCATAACGTGCTCCTGTTCTCGCTCTACTAAACGATTCGTGGGGAAACTGAATGACTCTGCAAAAACTGTAATGATTGCCGGTGACACAAGTATACTGACGAGAGGTCCAAACTCATCCACATCAAACACAGCCAGTAGAATAAAGGAACAGGGTTACAACCGGTCCGCGGCCAAAACGTCAACCACTGGTCTTGTAAAAACTCATGTTCTGCAATTTCAAACAAATAAAAAAGACTTGAAGGTACCAGAAATAGTTATCAATGGGCATACATTGGATGAGGCTCCACGTGAGAAGTTCATGGGTACGCAGATGAAGAGTAAACTGAGGTGGCAGCAGGCCGTGGATAAGTTAACCAAAAAGTTCTGCCTACTATGCACTCAGAAATCTCTTTCACTGTGCTGACTTGCAGAAAAGATTGCTAGCATACTTTGCACACTTTCATCCAATTCTTGCGTGAAATGGAATTTTCTGGGGCATTGCAGCGATGACGAAAAAAGTATTTATTCTATAGAAGCGTGAAATAAGAACTTTTCTAGAATGATTTTTTCATTCTGCAGCGGAGCGCACGTTGGTATGAAACTTAGAAGCAAATTGAAACTGTGTAACGGACCGGGTCTCGAACTCGGGACACTTGCCCTTCGCGAGCTAGTGCCCCATCAACTGAGCTACTCACGCGTGATTCACGACACCTCCTCACAGCTTTTCTTACTTCAGTACCTCATCTCCTGCCTTCTATTCTTCATACAGCACCAGCATTCTTTTAAGAAAAAAAATGGTTCAGATGGCTCTAAGCACTATGAGACTTAACATCTGAGGTCATCAGTCCCCTAGATTTAGAACTACTTAAACCTAACTAACTTAAGGACATAACACACATCCATGCCCGAGGCAGGATTCGAACCTGCGACCGTGGCAGCAGCGCGCTTCCGGACTGAAGCACCTAGAGCCGCTCGGTCACAGCGGCCTGCTTGGAAGAGAAGGTAGTGTGGAGACATAGGTTAGCCACATCCTGGAGGACGGTAGGAGATGACGTAAGGATGTGAGAATGGGATGTGAGTCATGTTTTGGTAACTCAGTCGGTAGAGCACTTGTCCGCGAAAGAGAAATGTTCCAGGGTTCGAGTCCTGGACCGACGCAAGGTTTGAATCTTCCAGGAAGTTTCAATAAGAATGTTGCGTATAAATTGATACCAAAATATCTTTCATAAGCGTCTTCAGTGACCTAGGAATACTTACATGCCAATACTTACAGACGCTGATGGTACTCGAGGTTAATGACAAGAGTGTATTCTGGAGCAATTCACATGTATGATACTAGAAGTAGAAATAATTTTCTTATGGACTGTGCATCCCTCTTATGGTTTATAATGGAGTTGTATATTCTAGGGCAAAAATTCTATAGCACGTTGGATATCAGGCAGGAAATTGAACATCACCAAATATTGAAACACAGAGTATGTGAACATCTCATTCGCTACTTCTTCTACAGTATATTTCAATACTTGGACTGAGCAGCATAGAAGGCGAAGCAGTGACTATTTCCACAGTAGCCATTTTCTCTCCTAACACGCATACACAAAGTAATTACTATAATTAACAGCTTGAGTGGACAGTTCTAGTCATAGTTTGTTGTTACTATACTTCACAGAAGTAGCCAGCAGTGGTTTCCTCTCTTTGTGTCAATGTATAACTCGACTAATTCCACATTCCTGGAAGTTCTGCTTCTTGGTGGGATTAATGGATCATAATATGTAAATGAATGAATGAATAGTGACCACATGAATGAAAGACGAACTATATTAGATAAACATGAAAAATGAGTATGATGAACAACAATGCATCGTGACTGAAATTTTATGCACATTTTATACATACTGAATATACACCAGCCATGATCGTGGCCACAACTATTGACAGATCGTCCTAGGCAACAGTGTCAGCATCTTGTTTAGATACAAGGCTATCCTACTGCACCTGATGATCGCACGATTCCGCTAATAAATATTTAAAAATAAACATGACTGAAGTTGAAGTGTTATTTTATGCACTAGCTGACAAATCCAGCATTGGCTGGGTATTCATTCTGCCAGTTTTCTATCAGAAATGAAAACAAAAAGTGAACTGTGTTTCTACTGAAGTATAGAAAAAAAATTCATTTTCATGTGTTCGTGGTAAAACCTTTGAAATAATGAAACAGTTGTACAAAAAATATGCATAATGTACAAACGTATAAATACAGTGTTCAAAATACGAAAGGCGATCCCAGACAGTTTCTACATGCTGGGCGCAGCTTCTTCGAGTGGGCCCAACTCAGTTTTGCAAACGTCTATACGGCAACGGCTCTTCATATCTCCATAGAAAGCTATTGTGTTCACCCGGAGACGTTTGCTCTTCGCAATTGAAAGCTGTCAAAAGTGCTGCCAGATGTCAGGGATTTTCTTGTCTGTAGGAGTGTCTTGGAAGTAAAGAATAAATGTATTAAAACTTCATGCATGATGCGACATTTTTTCATGTACCTCAGTGCTTATGACCTTGTATCTCTTCATAAAAGTGTCGTACAATGACATATTTGTGAAGGTACATGCAGCGGCGTATGTGGATACTGTCAGAAAAATGTATTGCGAATGGAATTAGTACACTCCTGGAAATTGAAATAAGAACACCGTGAATTCATTGTCCCAGGAAGGGGAAACTTTATCGACACATTCCTGGGGTCAGATACATCACATGATCACACTGACAGAACCACAGGCACATAGACACAGGCAACAGAGCATGCACAATGTCAGCACTAGTACAGTGTATATCCACCTTCCGCAGCAATGCAGGCTGCTATTCTCCCATGGAGACGACCGTAGAGATGCTGGATGTAGTCCTGTGGAACGGCTTGCCATGCCATTTCCACCTGGCGCCTCAGTTGGACCAGCGTTCGTGCTGGACGTGCAGACCGCGTGAGACGACGCTTCATCCAGTCCCAAACATGCTCAATGGGGGACAGATCCGGAGATCTTGCTGGCCAGGGTAGTTGACTTACACCTTCTAGAGCACGTTGGGTGGCACGGGATACATGCGGACGTGCATTGTCCGGTTGGAACAGCAAGTTCCCTTGCCGGTCTAGGAATGGTGGAACGATGGGTTCGATGACGGTTTGGATGTACCGTGCACTATTCAGTGTCCCCTCGACGATCACCAGTGGTGTACGGCCAGTGTAGGAGATCGCTCCCCACATCATGATGCCGGGTGTTGGCCCTGTGTGCCTCGGTCGTATGCAGTCCTGATTGTGGCGCTCACCTGCACGGCGCCAAACACGCATACGACCATCATTGGCACCAAGGCAGAAGCGACTCTCATCGCTGAAGACGACACGTCTCCATTCGTCCCTCCATTCACGCCTGTCGCGACACCACTGGAGGCGGGCTGCACGATGTTGGGGCGTGAGCGGAAGACGGTCTAACGGTGTGCGGGACCGTAGCCCAGCTTCATGGAGACGGTTGCGAATGGTCCTCGCGGATACCCCAGGAGCAACAGTGTCCCTAATTTGCTGGGAAGTGGCGGTGCGGTCCCCTACGGCACTGCGTAGGATCCTACGGTCTTGGCGTGCATCCGTGCGTCGCTGCGGTCCGGTCCCTGGTCGACGGGCACGTGCACCTTCCGCAGACCACTGGCGACAACATCGATGTACTGTGGAGACCTCACGCTCCACGTGTTGAGCAATTCGGCGGTACGTCCACCCGGCCTCCCGCATGCCCACTATACGCCCTCGCTCAAAGTCCGTCAACTGCACATACGGTTCACGTCCACGCTGTCGCGGCATGCTACCAGTGTTAAAGACTACGATGGAGCTCCGTATGCCACGGCAAACTGGCTGACACTGACGGCGGCGGTGCACAAATGCTGCGCAGCTAGCGCCATTCGACGGCCAACACCGCGGTTCCTGGTGTGTCCGCTGTGCCGTGCGTGTGATCATTGCTTGTACAGCCCTCTCGCAGTGTCCGGACCAAGTATGGTGGGTCTGACACACCGGTGTCAATGTGTTCTTTTTTCCATTTCCAGGAGTGTAGAAAAGAAGTAATGAATTTAAAAGTCATGCATGATACAGCAGTTTTTGACGCATATCATGTTTATTACATCATATCCCATGAACTATGTGTGGTAATATGGCATGCTTTTGTAAGTGCATTTAGCGGCATATGTGGGTACTCCCCGCGAAATTTATTGCGAATACAGTTAGTAACACAGAAATAATACATTTAAATGTCAGGAAATTGGAAATTTGTGGTAAGCTCCTACGGGACCAAACTGCTGAGGTCACCGGCGTACACACTACTTAATCTAACTTAAACTAACTTACGCTAAGGACAAAACACACACCCATGCCCAAGGGAGGACTCGAACATCCGACGGGGGTAGCCGCGTAAATGTTAAGCATGATGTGGCAGCTTTTCACACATCTCGTTGTTTATGACGTCATATCTGGTGAACTACGATAGGTGGGTGGTTCTTACCTCCACAGCGATTGTTACCTGACGCTAAGGGATATGTGTACCAAGTTTAGATGAAATCGATCCATTGGTTTAGGAGGACATGTGGAACACACAAAATATATATACTGAGTGCTCAAAAAGTCAGTACAAATTTGAAAACTGAATAAATCACGGAATAATGTAGATAGAGAGGTACAAATTGACATGGGGTTTCATTATAACCAAAAAAAAAACAAAAATTCAAAAAATTTCCGACAGATGGCGCTTCATCTGATCAGAATAGCAATAATTAGCATAACAAAGTAAGACAAAGCAAAGATGATGTTCTTTACAGGAAATGCTCAATATGTCCACCATCATTCCTCAACAATAGCTGTAGTCGAGGAATAATGTTATGAACAGCACTGTAAACCATGTCCGGAGTTATGGTGAGGCATTGGCATCGGATGTTGTCTTTCAGCATCCCTAGAGATGTCGGTCGATCACGATATACTTGCGACTTCAGGTAACCCCAAAGCCAATAATCGCACGGACTGAGGTCTGGGGACCTGGGAGGCCAAGCATGACGAAAGTGGCGGCTGAGCACATGATTATCACCTAACGACGCGCGCAAGAGATCTTTCACGCGTCTAGCAATATGGGGTGGAACGCCACCCTGCATAAATATCGTACGTTCCAGCAGGTGTTTATCAGCAAGGCTGGGGATGATGCGATTCTGTAACATATCGGCGTACCTCTCACCCGTCACGGTAGCAGTTACAAAACCAGATTCACGCATTTCCTCGAAGAAAAAAAGGCCCGATAACGGTAGATGTGGTAAATCCAACCCATACCGTGACTTTCTCGTCGTGGAATGGAGTTTCCACGACAGTTCTAGGATTTTCGGTAGGCCAAATTCTGCAGTTGTGGGCGTTGACAGACCCTCGGAGCGTGAAATGAGCTTCGTCGGTCCACAACACGTTACTCAACCAATCGCCATCTTCCGCCATCTTTTGAAACGCCCACTCCGCAAATGCCCTCCGCTTCACTAAAACGCCAGGTAACAGTTCATGATGCCGATGGATTTTGTACGGATAGCATCGGAGGGTACGCCTAAGTGCCAACCAAACAGTAGTGTATGGAATGCCGGTGCGACGTGCGACTGCACGAGCGCTGACTTCCCCGCGCATAGACGAACCCGCTACAGTCTCCATTTCTTCCTGAACTGTCTCAGCAGTATTACGCCTTGTGCTCGGTCGCCCACTACGGGGTCTATCGTCTAAACAACCCGTGGCTTCGAACTCCGAAATCATTCTCACCACAGCTGCATTTGTCAACGTACCTTTATCCATTCGAATCCCCTTCCTATGGCGATAGGATCGTAACGCTAAACTAGCACATTCCCCATTCTGATAATACAACTTCACTAAAAGCGCCTTTTCAGGTAACGTCAACATGCTGCGACTGCTGGCGCATCTGATTCTCTCTTTTTTTTTCTTTATTGTGATTTTAAAACCTGTGGAACAGGTAGGCTGGCAGCAGCACAATACGCCGCTCTTCAGCCGAAGAGAGTACAATGATATAAACAGAGAAGACACATCACTTGGAAAAACGGCGGGAAAAAAAACAGTAGACACATGAACATAAAAAAAACATGAAGCCGTTCACACTCGATGACAATCCATACTACGAACTGTTGACACGACGCACAAACACTGAAGAAGGCGATGGCACTGGTGAACGATGGAGTGTGACGGTGAACACTGAACACTAAACATGACGGCACACACGAAACACTGATGGCGGTGATCTCCGGCGCGCAAATGTCCACTTAGCGTGTGCGAGTCCGGGGACCTGCCAAGAGGGGAACAGGGGTGAGGTGGGGGAGAGGGGAGAAAAAGGATGCCAATGGCTGAGGAGATGGGGGCAGGAGGAGAGGGACAGGGGAGGGAAAGCCCGGGGGAGGGGGGGGGGAGAAATGGAGGAGGGAGGGAAAAGGGAGAGAAGGGAGGGAGGGTGCCCAGAGGAGCAAGCACAGGAGGAGGGCGGGAGGATCAAAGTTGGTAGGTGGGGTAGATGGAGGGGAGCAGGGCATCATCAGGGAGGGGGAGCTGGCGGAAGCCACCTTGGGAGAGGGTAAGGAGGGTGGAGAGATGGAGACCGGGCGGGACGTGCGAATACAGGCGCAGCAGCGGGCGGGGGTGGGAGAGGATCGGGCAGACGAGAGGGTGAGGAGGATCGAGTTTGCGGGAGGTGTACAGGAGCCGTATCCTTTCAAGGAAAAGGAGGAGGCGGGGGAAGGGGATGAGATCGTACAGGATCCGCGTGGGGGAGGGGAGACGGATGCGATAGGCGAGGCGGAGAGCATGACGTTCAAGGATTTGGAGGGATTTATAAAAGGTAGGGGGGGCAGAGATCCAAGCCGGATGGGCATAACAAAGGATAGGGCAGATGAGGGATTTATAGGTGTGGCGGATGGTGGAGGGGTCCAGACCCCACGTACGGCCAGAGAGGAGCTCGAGGAGACTGAGTCGGGAGCGTGCCTTGGCTTGGATTGTCCGGAGGTGGGGGGTCCAGGAGAGGCGACGGTCGAGGGTGACGCCAAGGTACTTAAGGGTGGGAGTGAGGGTGATAGGACGGCCATAGATGGTGAGATAGAAATCAAAGAGGCGGAAGGAAGGGGTGGTTTTGCCTACAATGATCGCCTGGGTTTTGGAGGGATTGACCTTGAGCAACCACTGGTTGCACCAAGCGGTGAACTGGTCAAGATGGGATTGGAGAAGGTGTTGGGAGCGCTGTAGGGTGGGGGCAATGGCAAGGAAGGCGGTGTCATCAGCAAACTGGAGAAGGTGGACAGGGGCTGACGGCGGCGGCATGTCCGCCGTGTACAAAAGGTACAGAAGGGGGGAGAGGACGGAGCCTTGGGGCACACCGGCAGAGGGGAAAAAGGTGTAGGAATCTGTGTTATGGATGGTGACATAGGAAGGACGATGGGAGAGAAAGGAGCCGATCAGACGGACGTAGTTAATGGGAAGGGCGAAGGTTTGGAGCTTGAAGAGGAGACCGGAATGCCATACGCGGTCATAAGCACGTTCGAGGTCCAGGGAGAGGAAGATTGCAGAGTGACGGGAATTAAGCTGTTTGGAAAGGAGATGTGTGGGGTGAAGGAGAAGGTCGTCGGAAGAGAAGGACGGCCGAAAGCCACACTGTGTAACGGGAAGGAGGCGGTGCTGGCGGAGATGCTGGTGGATGCGTCGGGTGAGGATAGATTCCAGGACCTTGCTGAAGACCGCGGTAAGGCTGATTGGATGGTAGGAGGCGACGGCGGACGGCGGTTTGCCAGGTTTAAGGAACATGAGGATACGGGAGGTTTTCCACAGGTCGGGGTAGTAACCGGTGGACAGGACTACATTGTAGAGCCTGGCCAGGGTGGAGAGGAAAGAGACAGGAGCTTCACGAAGGTGACGGTAGGTGACACGATCGTGACCAGGAGCGGTGTTGCGTTTTGTGCGGAGTGTATCAATGAGATCCTGTGTAGTGATAGGGGCATTGAGTTCCGTGTGTGCAATGTTGTCCAAGTACTGGAAAGCAGGAGGGAGGGGAGGGACAGAGGTGTCAGTGCGATCGCGGATATCCGGGAAGAGGGAGTAATCGAACTGGGCATCATCGGGGATGGAAAATACATCGGAGAGGTAGGAGGCAAAGTGATTGGCCTTACTAAGGGTGTCAGGGAAAGGGTGATCATCATGGAGAAGAGGATAATAGGAGGAGGGTTTAGTTCCGGTAAGGCGACGGAAGGCCGACCAGAACTTGGACGAGTTGATTGGTAGGGTAGGATTTAAACGGGTGCATGTCTGTCGCCAGTCCCGGCGTTTCTTAGCCGCGAGCATATTACGAATGTGTCGCTGGAGTTGCCGGTGGTGTCGTAGTGTGTCTGGGTCACACGTGTGGAGGAAGGCACGGTAGAGACGGCGGGATTCACGGAGGAGGAGGACGGCCTGTGGGGGTAAGGTAGGACGGTGGGGGTGGACGGCGACAGTAGGGACGTGGGCCTCCACGGCCTCAGACAAGGTCTGCTGGAGAAAGGAGGCGGCATGGGTGACATCGTCAGGGTGGTGATAGGTGAAGGGGTGGCTATCGACCTGGGCTGATTCTCTCTCTCATTACAGCTCCTTTTATACACGATTGTCATGCGCAGTCAATGACGTTTTGCTGTCCAGCGCCATCTGTCGGACATTTGTAAACTTTGTTTTTTTTTTGTTCTAATAAAACCCCATGTCATTCCAAGCATGTGTGTCAATTTTTACCTCTCTATGTACATTATTCCGTGGTTTATTAAGTTTTCAAATTTATACTGACTTTTTGATCACCGAGTGTGTGTGTGTGTGTATTTTATAACGAGTATCAAAGCGTTAGCTTTGTCTATATCACAGAAAGTCGTTCCACGAACTAAGGAAATAAGACGTCAGAAAGGAAACACTATTCTGTTGCTCCGATGCTGTTACGGACGATCAGAGAAGTGTTTTCTTGACAACAAACACAGACGAGGAATTCGGTTGGAGCAATAAATGTTCAGAAGTAGGATTCGAAACCAGATGAGGTTCGCTCGTGACTTTGCTACCCTTATGTGAAAGTTGGGATGAATTACAGGACCTGTAGAATGGAATGAACAGTCTTTCTGGGCACAGAATGTGAACTGAGAATACACTGGAGCAGTAGCATTGAGAGCAGCAAAATACTTCATATCAAAACTGGTAGCTACAGTCCAGATGAGGTTGTGTCCACCTGAAAGCGTCGTACGTGGCGGACGAAGGAAAGGGGACATGATGAGCAGACAAGCACACGCAGTGTGAACATTCCTCGTCAAAAGAAGTCTGTTAGTGTCAAAACCCAGCACGGGAGTGGATCATGGACTGTGAGAAAATCGAAGCAGAAGAGAATCGAAGCGTTTGAGATGTGGTCTTACAGACATTGCTAAAAATTAAGTCGACTGATGACATTAGAAATCAGATTCTCGTCAGAACCGGCGAAGAAAGAAATATGTGGTAAGCACTGACTAGACTAGACGATAGGATATGTGTTGAGACATTAGGGAATAACTTCCAAGCCACTAGAGGGAGCCATAAAGGACAAAGGGAGAGTTGGAATGTATGCGTCAAACGAGGACGCTGGATGTTGGTGTTACCCTTAGATGACTAGGTTGGCAAAGGAGAGGAATTCATGTAGGGCCGCAACAAACCAGGTGCAAGACAGGACAAAGAAAAAAAAACACCTGTCCTTTGTTACTTCTTTCTATGTATTCTCGCAGTCAGTCAATGGATTCTGCTTTAATGTGTATAGGATTGGAAACTAATTAAAAATTTTACGAGTCAAGATTCTTCGTGCAGGTAACGAATTTGTTAGAAATAGTGTCCACCTTTGAAAATGATTTAGCGTTACAGTGATGACTACAGATACTGTGTTACGTGTTTGTGAATGCTAATGGTAGAGCTTTGAAACATGGAAACCACAAAAACTGCAGAAGACAAACTGCACAGTTTACTGGCGATGGAGAAACATCTCCGAAACCTGTATCGATGAAAAGAAGAAGAAACTGTGTTTTGCTCAAGACAGAGTTTTTTGAAACCGTATTTATTATTGAAGCAAATCAGGACACAAAAAATGAGTTTTTATTATCATATCAAAATGGATATACGAAACACTATGTACGATAAAACAAAAATTTACAATTAAGCAAACACAATATATTTTATTCATTTGTAGACCAAATCTTTGCTTCAAACCAATTATAGAATTTCGGTTGAATTCGAATGGGGCTACTGCTCATGGACTTCATTCTTTCGCTAGTTTACGAGACAACAAAAATAATGAAAATAAATGCAGAAGCTAGCGGTGGTGCATAGAGGCTCTTTGTTGCCGTACGTTATATATCAGCGCATTTAAATACGACTAAGAGAACCTTTCGGCCTGTCTGTTGCAGCATCGTTGTCGCACAATGGGCAGTTTCGCAGGATATGTGTACTGGAAAGCTGCTTGATAGAGAACACAACATCCGATGAGATGCTAATGACAATGTTGCGACTGGTTCAGAATGCAGACATATGGAAGGGAGCGAGTACTAGCAGCTTACATAACGGAAAGGAATGCAAATGGCCAGTCCTAAAAACGGGTTGTGGATGCAGCTGCTGGCAAGCAAGTGAGCTATCGCTACTGCGGAGCAGTAAACTGCTTATGTCGCGTCTCGCTGCACGCTTTAAGTGGCGGTACTCCTGTTTTATTTGAACTTTAAGTGGCGCAGAGGGTAAATATGATATTACATGATATTTACAAAGTGACCATTTAAAACAACTGCGTTTATATATTTGCGGTAGACCATTTTGATATATTAGCTACATTTTGTACCCAGGAATGTATAACCTAAAATGCACCAAACGAAAATCGAATGCGTTCCGTGCATTAGTAAACTATCGTGAGACATGAAATGTCGTGAAATAAATGTAAAACCAGACGAATCGCCGGCCGGGATGGCCGAGCGGCTCCAGGCGCTACAGTCTGGAACCGCGCGACCGCTACGATCGCAGGTTCGAATCCTGCCTCGGGCATGGATGTGTGATGTCCTTAGTTAGGTTTAAGTAGTTCTAAGTCCCATAGTGCTCACAGCCATTTGAACCAATTTGAACAGACGAACCTCGCCGATTTACAAGCTACAAGTTATTCGTGGAGAAATATCTTCAAATATGTGCATAACTGCAGCTTACTCCGCTGAAACCAAACGAATACAAACAGATATTTCGTGCATGAGAAGCATATATCTCTGTTGTTTTCTAGTCTAATTACGGGAGGCATTCTCCGTAACCGGTACAAATTTTGGATAGAGTCTAATGACTCACCCATTCTTACGGTTCTCTCGCCTTTCAAATACCCGAATATGTTTGTACAGGTAATTACTTTTGCTTCAAAAGTGAATTTGTTGAAGATTCTTGCCGTTTGTGGCTCAGACGTAGCAACAATTGTGGAATTGGTTTCTTCTGTGCTGGGAAACGGTTATATTGCTTTTGTCGTTTTATCACCACGTCTGTGTGGTTTTCCCTTCCCCTACGGATTGACGTATTTGGTACGGTAAGTAATGTAGGTATTGCACTCCATTCAAGTATCCGACGTTCCACGTTCACTGATTTGGCTGGAAGTGCAGCGAACAAAACGCGTTGCGGAATGGATATACGACTTCTTTCGGCGAAAGGTCAGGTGTTGTGGTATTTACCAGCAAAGTTTTTGATTAAAAGAAAGTTGCGTTCTTCAGTGAACATCTGTACATCAAAAGAAAATCGTAAATAAACGGTCCTGAAATGCACCGTTCCATATCCACCAGAGTTCTTAGGGAACTGCCATTTTTAGTTATTATCGGTTTTTATAGCAGCACATACTCTCCGTACTACAAAAAACTATGTTACAAATCGATATAAACCATACCACACGCACTCATTAGATTTTGTAGTCAGAACCGTGGCTTGCTGACCGCTTGCTGAGCCTACTATCGCAGAGGGTCACTTAAACGGGACCGACTGTAGCGACCGTTACGTTAGTTGTTGATGTAGACTAGAGACTCATTCGCTTAGGCTATTGTTCTCCGTTCAGCCATGTCTTCCAGCTCCTCCTTCCTAGGAACACAAAGCCGGTGGCGGTTCGGACATTCTTTACCAGTTATAACGCTCAAAAACTTTTACAAATTAATTAATTACAAAGGTTTCCCACGTTTTGTCCTTCACCCTTCACCAAGCAAGTCTTTAATATTCATTACAATTCCTTTAGCATATTAATAGTTGCTTGTTCTTGTAGTCTTCAGTCCGAAGACTGGTTTGATGCAGCTTCCCATTCTACTGCATCTTCATCTATGCATAACTGCTACAGCCTAGATCCATTTGAACCCGCTTGTTATATTCATCCCTAGGTCTTCCTCTACAATCTTTGCCTTCCTCCCCCCCGCCCCCAAAAAAAAAAGATACGCACACACAAACTGGCGATTCCTTCATGGCTCAGGATGTGTCCTATCAACCGATTTCTTCTTTTAGTCGAGATAAGCCATAAATTTCTTTCCTCAAGTATTCGATTCAGTGTCTCTTCATCAGTTATTTCATCAACCCATGTAACCTTGAGTATTCTTCGGCAGTAACGTATTTCGAAAGCTTCTATTCTCTTTTGTCTGGACCACGTGTTCTCCACATTTCACTTCTGTACAAGGCTACACTCCACAAGAAATGCCTTCCTAGCACTTAAATTTATATTAAGGATAAACAGATGCCTCTTTTTCCACATATGTTTTTCGTGCTATAGCCAATCTGCGGTTTATATCCTGACAAAAAACCAGAGCACTCAGAAGACGTGACTGGGTGTCGACGTAACTTCGTACAAGTACACGCCCACGCCATCGGCAGGTATGTAAATGATTGTCGAGTTGCAGCTCTCTATGACAAGTAAACCGGTCACCAGAGTGCACAATTTTTTGTTGTGTGGCTCTAGCTGCGAGAGCTGCAAAGTTCATCGCCCACCGAACTTGCATACTGGAGTAGAGTAATCAGTGAACCTATTATGAAACCTCAACTGCTGTGACATCTCTTTGTTGGTTGCTGGTTGTTGCTTCATAGGCTGTTCCCACAAGCAGGAACGTGATCTTGTGGTGGAGTCAGGAAAAATTTTGCAGCCATCTTCCTACATTGTGTTTAACCTTTGAAATGATTACAATTTATTAGTGAAGTGCACCAGCGGTATCTTTTGCCTTGTGGCCATTAACATTCCGGTTATCTGCCCTGGTCGTTAGCGTAGTTTTACGGCTGTGTGTTTTCCTCGGCGTGTTGATGCTGTCCGGTACGGCGTGTAGTTCGACAGCTTGATGTTGTTCTCCCTTTTTCTTTGGGTGGTTATTGTGCTTTGACTGTGTTTAGATGCCAATTATTAAGACATAGTCCTGCTGCGATCCTCGTCCTCACTGGTATTTTTGGTTGTCGTGCCGTTGGTCAGGTGGAAGGGAACTGATTAGGTTGTTGGTTGGTTCTTCAGCCATCTCTAGGTCGTGCTTCCACCCGATTATTTAGTGTTATGCTTGACTGCCTGTCTCACCAAAACTGTTGTTAGAGTTTCCTCCCCAGGCTGAGCCTTGGAACACTTCTGGACACCACTGTTCTGTTTTTGTGACCGTGATTTTCTTTTGCCACAAGTACTATGCCAGGCCTTCAGCCGAGTAATAATTTTGTCTGTTCGATGTTCAGTATGTGGCCTTCAGCCGACCCCTTATGTGAAGTATTTTAAGATTAGGCCTTAAGCCATGTTTTATTTAAAATTCTTGTTTGCTCTGTATTTAGGCTTTCAGACGAATTTGTTTTAAAATTTGTGTCCTTCAGCCGTAATGTGTAAATTCCTGCCTGTAAGGTTTCTCTTTAATTATCTTGAATTCTTAAAATAGCCTTCAGCCATACTGTGTAAATGCTTATCTTAAGGTTTGCCTTTAATTATTTTGAATAATTGTTTGGGCCTTCAGTCATTAACATGTTTCAAGTTTCCTTAAGATGGTTTTCTGTTGTATTGTGTAAATGCTTCTCTTTAAAGGTTGACTTTTATTATGTTGAAATATTATTGGGCCTTCAGCCGAGGAATTAGTTCAAATTTTCCTTAATATGCCTTTAAACTAAAAAAATTAAATAAATCTCCAATACCCACTCACACGAATCAACATGGACACACGATCTCTAACATTAACAACTTACTGATTTTACATATCACTAACAAAGGCAAGAAAATAGATCTCTTAGAGGGACTAGAAATATAAATTCACACCCTCAGTTCATCCCACCCTCCAACGTCTTAATTGTGTATTTTCTTCAATCAACTTATAAAATATAATGATAATCAAATGTTTGTACATATAAATATGTGGACATATATGTCTAATTTATATTACACAATCAGCTGGCTTTAAAGTATTTCGTTAAAATTTCCGATGACAGTTAAAAAATGCTTAAAATAATTTGTTCCATGTTCTTTAAATAAATTTACTCTTAGAATTCAAACAACTTCCTGATTTTAAAAATGTTGTGTTTTGCACATCCTACACATCATCCCTGCCCTGTTTACATCCTTGGTCAATGGGAAATGAGTGGTATCTTAATATCCTCGCGTAATCATAATCTTTGAACTGTAAACAAAAACATCAAGTGTGTAGCACGTGTATGATGCTCAACACTGACATGAAGAATATTATGAATTTTGCCACAGTAATTTAACTACAAAATGTGTGTTGTGATGAATTCGACAACACATGCATCGACCTGGGAAACCACATGGACCACAGCAGAACAGATCGCCATCTGCTGGAACTGATGTAAGCGAACAGAACTATTCCGCATTATATCTATATAAATGCAAGCACTTCAGTGCGTTTTTATTAATGAAACAATTTATGAAGTGGCACTAAATACTCAGATTTTCTTGCGTAGTGTGGGAGCAGACATTATGCTGTTGATAGAAACATCTATGAAACTGAAAACATTAGCCATCTGAAGATGGGCATGGTAGCCCGAAACCGGTTTAGCGCAAAAATAAAATATCTAAGAAGTGTTCGCGGCTGGTTGCGACAATGACCAACTAAAAGCGAAGTACGTTTGTTTGGATGATCGCCTAACACAATACCTCTTAAAGGCATTCATTACTTTCTTTTTTCTTTCTTAAGTGTACTGCAGTTTAAGAGAGTGTTATTGGCACGGTGCACGAAACGTGTTTCGTTTTTATTTTTCAAAGTATTATCAGTGGTGGTCGGTTCTTGTTATTTCTTTGTTAAGTGTTCTGCAGTCGACAGGTTTCTTCTTGTGGCGCGAGAGAAAACGCAACTGCATTTATTTATAGAAAACTTTATTTTTACAATCTTTCTTGCATTAGATGAATGAACGATGATTAGTTTCGATAATGTCGCATTCGTCGTGTTGCAGTTTCCACAACACACACAAAAACTAGTGAACACACAGAAACATAGTGCTGCGTTAAAACAGGCGAAACCACAGAAAAATTTCCATGAAGACAACTTGTGTGAGTTTTTATAACGGTAGAGTGAAGTGTAAATAATGCAAATATAGCTAACCATAGCAAAACTTCCACGAAGATGTGTGAGATTTTACAACGTTTAAGTGAAGCATACAGAACGCAAATAAAGTGAAATAAACGTATTCCTAATAGCAGAAAAACAGAGGAGGATGAAAATACAGCCAATTATTTTCGATTACATACTATAGCAGCAATGAGAGAAGAAAATCCAGTCCACTTGAAAAGATATAAAAAAGGAGTAATAAACGCCGACCACAAATGACGATTCTGTGCATAGCTTTAACGCTTTGTAAATAAAAGCAAAACACATCCGGTCGTAACAGTTTCTTTGCCCACACCCCGGCTCCTGTGTTTTCCGTGCGCGCTCGTCAGCCTGAGTGGGTAATTCCCCATAGTGCTGGCTTCTCCACTCGTGCCACATTGTTTGCTCAGTCATTAAAACATTTCTTTGTTGAGTTTAGTTTATTAGTTAAAACTAAAGTGGATTACGATCGAAAATATTGCATTAAAGATGAAAATGACATCCTGGCGTCAATTAAAGGTCGTTTTCTGAGTGAAATAAAGGGTGTTTATAAATTGGTTAGACAAAAGAAACCTTACCTGTGAATAAGATAAATAGCTTACAGAAATGAAACTTCCTAGCAAATTAAAACTGTGTGCCCGACCGAGACTCGAACTCGGGACCTTTGCCTTTCGCGGGCAAGTGCTCTACCATCTGAGTTACCGAAGCACGACTCACGGCCGTTCCTCACAGCTTTACTTCTGCCAGTATCTCGTCTCCTACCTTCCAAACTTTACAGAAGCTCTCCTGCGAACCTTGCAGAACTAGCACTCCTGAAAGAAAGGATACTACGGAGACATGGCTTAGCCACAGCCTGGGGGATGTTTCCAAAATGAGATTTTCACTCTGCAGCGGAGTGTGCACTGATATGAAACTTCCTGGCAGATTAAAACTGTGTGCTCCTGCAAGGTTCGCAGGAGAACTTCTGTAAAGTTTGGAAGGTAGGAGACGAGATACTGGCAGAAGTAAAGCTGTGAGGACCGGCCCTCAGTCGTGCTTCGGTAGCTCAGATGGTAGAGCACTTGCCCGCGAAAGGCAAAGGTCCCGAGTTCGAGTCTCAGTCGGGCACACAGTTTTAATCTGCCAGGAAGTTTCATATCAGCGCACACTCCGCTGCAGAGTGAAAATCTCATTCTAGCTTACAGAAATGTTTGACACTGCAGTGAATGCAGTGCATTTTCAAGTTTTATTTACAAATGTTCTGTGTGGCTACCTTTTGTAACAAGAAAATCAAAATGGTTCAAATGGCTCTGAGCACTATGGGACTTAACATCTGAGGTCATCAGTTCCCTAGAACTTAGAACTAGTTAAACCTAACTAACCTAAGGACATCACACACATCCATGCCCGAGGCAGGATTCGAACCTGCGACCGTAGCGGTCGCGCGGTTCCAGACTGTAGCGCCTAGAACCGCTCGGCCACTCCGGCCGGCTTCCAATAAATGATGAAAATTCTCCTCATAAGAGTTTTTCAGTCTGCTCCTGGCCATCTGGTAGCTTTGCAACTGGGAATCGCTCTTATCCACTTCTCCCAAATTTTATTGTAATCGATGACAACACTTAGCTTTTGCACGATGCCGTTTTTTGCATTTAGTTTTTGAAAAGTACCGTCATGAAACGACGTCTCTTTTGTTCTTCCACTTCATCAAGATCTACTTGTTTCTGCACTCCGTTACGTATTCGCTTTCTTCACTGTCCCATTTTTCATAAAATCAGAGCTCTCTTTTCTGTTTCGCCGCGTTGTGCCTTCTCGTTAATTCGTCAATAAAATCTAGACTAGTGTGCCCGTTGCCGAACTAAATACAATAATCTTTTCGAAAAAAATGATGAACACGCTCCAAAACAATTCGAGGAGTTATTTTACCTTCAGAGCAAGGGCTGTTATAACAGGCCGAGACTGCATTATCTTGTCTGACGATAGTATCTAGTGGAGAAAGCATTAACTAATAGCATTACATCTCCTCAGTCCCTTTGGCGACGAGCCACAGACTGCTGCCAGGTATGTCAGTGCTATGCGGAGGACCGTGATTCGATTACCGGTACTGGCAGAGATTTTTTTTCTCGGTGGGAGAACTGGAATGGGGTGCACTCAGCCTCGTTACGCCAACTGAGGAGCTACTCGAGTGAGACGCAGCGGTACCAGTTGACGACGGCCTGCAGAACGGTGTGCTGATCTCATTGCCCTGCATACCACATTCAAATGATAGCATTGTCAGAGGATGACACAGCTGTCTGTCGGTAGTGAAGGGCCCGACAGGGCCAGTAGATGGACTTTTGTCTCCTAAAGAAAGCCGCGTACGGATACATCCGTCGAACCTACTGTGAACGGGGAGGCCGTGGAGGGGGGGTGGGCCTATCCGTCGTGCTCACTTAACCTCCTCGGTCCTGATATAGAAGACTTCGATTTTTTCCAAGTTGAGGCAGTTGACTAAATTTTCTGCGCCTGACTGTAGCGTGTACTTTACACGATGTGCTTTCTGTGCATCACATATTTTCGTTCAAGCATATTGCTGAAAAAAGCTGTTTACTGCAGTGTCAGTATGGATTCGAGAAATTCCTGCTTGTTTTTGGTAATTTCGAACTATAATATGCTGTAATATCCTAATATAGTATATCCTAGGCAGTGTTTCCCAATCCTTCTGAGGGCATTACCCCTGAGTGCAATCAGGTATTATCTACTACCCCCGCCCCCCCCCCCCACACCACCACCACAACCACCAGCACCACCACTGACGTCATCTCCATCAGTGCCTAACTAAACTTTAGGATGAAAAAAAATTCTGTTTGAACTTTTATTTCTAGAATGACCGAAGATATTTTCTGTAGGTGTTTTGCCATATCATGAACTAATGATTCTGCTTATTTCTAACAACCTTTTTTTAGAGAATGATGAAACACTTAGCAGTGCACCGAGAGCACTTTCTATAACACCTCTTTAGAAAAGAAATCTGTCTACAATGAGGACAGACACTTGTTACAAAATATGGTTTCCCTGCACCACTCCTCTTCCTAGAGACTCTTGCTTCACCCACACACTACTCCTCCATTTCAAAGCAACCGAATTAAAATGCGTGCGCTACACCTACTGTTTGTAAATTACTTCATTACTGGACTCCTTACTTTTGAACTGTAGAAATTCGAAAACCTTAGGCTGCCAAAGCTTTATGTCTGACAATTACTGCTAGTAATTATAATAACGCTGTGAAGACCCTGCAGCCATTTAGTAACCATTACGCAGTTACTAGCATTTGTAGACTTAGAGAAAGCTTTTGACAATGTTGACTGGAATACTCTCTTTCAAATTCTAAAGGATATAAAATGTAGACTGGCAATGGCAAGAAAAGCTTTTCTGTTACGCTTTCTTTGCCACTGCTAGTCTACATTTTATATCCTCTCTACTTCGACCATCATCAGTTATTTTGCTCCCCAAATAGCAAAACTCATTTACTACTTCAAGTGTCTCATTTCCTAATCTAATTCCCTCAGCATCACCCGACTTAATTCGACTACATTCCATTATCCTCGTTTTGCTTTTGTTGATGTTCATCATATATCCTCCTTTCAAGACACTGTCCATTTTGTTCAGCTCCTCTTTCAGGTCCTTTGCTGTCTCTGGCAGAATTACAATGTCACGGCCAACCTCAAAGTTTTTACTTCTTCTCCATGGATTTTAATGCCTACTCCGAACTTTTCCTTTGTTTCCTTTACTGCTTGCTCAATATACAGATTGAATAACATCGGGGAGAGGCTACAACCCTCTCTCACTCCCTTCCCAACCACTGCTTCCCTTTCGTGCCCCTCGACTCTTATAGCTGCCATCTGGTTTCTGTACAAATTGTAAATAGCCTTTCGCTCCCTGTAATTTACCCCTGCCACCTTTACAATTTGAAAGAGAGTATTCCAGTCAACATTGTCAAAAGCTTTCTCCAAGTCTACAAATGCTAGTAACTACACATAACTAATGAGGAGGTATTGAATAGAATTGGGGAGAAGAGGAGTTTGTGCACAACTTGACTAGAAGAAGGGATCGGTTGGTAGGACATGTTCTGAGGCATCAGGGGATCGCAAGTTTAGCATTGGAGGGCAGTGTGGAGGGTAAAAATCGTAGAGGGAGACCAAGAGATGAATACACTGAGCAGATTCAGAAGGATGTAGGTTGCAGTAGGTACTGGGAGATGAAGAAGCTTGCGCAAGATAGAGTAGCATGGAGAGCTGCATCAAACCAGCCTCAGGACTGAAGACCACAACAACAACAATGTAGTTACTGTTGTAGCCGGCCGCGGTGGTCTCGCGGTTCTAGGCGCGCAGTCCGGAACCGCGCGACTGCTACGGTCGCAGGTTCGAATCCTGCCTCGGGCATGGATGTGTGTGATGTCGTTAGGTTACTTAGGTTTAAGTAGTTCTAAGTTCTAGGGGACTGATGACCACAGCTGTTAAGTCCCATAGTGCTCAGAGTTACGTTACTGTTGTATCGTGCCGTCAAGTATATGGATTATCTGTTGCCAGATGAATAATGAAGCAATTTGTAGTCCATTGTGGGACTATCTCCAACTCAGGGAAGACATTTTGATGAAATATTAAAGCATATGGGATGCAAACGTCTCAATTGTACTGTCATAGACGCATGGCACCAAGTAAAAAGTTTTTGTGTAAAAAGTGGATTATGTGTATAGAAGATGTGCAGATATTCGTTTCATTAGCTTCAAGCTCAGCCAAATTGCGTTTGAAAAAAAAAAAAAAAAGATAAAGACTAGTATCTTAGTAATCAGTACTACAGTCCTATGAAATAGTGATAATGATCTTTAAAAACTATATAGTTTTTAACCGTAACACAATCGAATTCTTTTGTTTGTAACCCTCAGAAAATTTTATTTTACCCCCCGGGAGATACCCCAGGTTGGGAACCACTGCCCTAGAGCGTCGAATAAGTGATGGTTTCCTCACAACAATAAGCCGATACTGTTTTTTTTTTCGATTTAGCACTGCGTCTACATTCAGCAAAGAGTGAAAGAAAGGAGGGAAGTAAGGACAAAGTTGATGCGTTTCCAATTAGGAAACGGCTCAGGTAAACCAAAGCCTTTGCCAAAACCAAAAACAAGGATGTTCGATTTCACGTACCTACTCTAAATAATAAAATAAATCCCAAAAAAATTCTTTCGGATTTGGATACAAGGATTTCACATTTGTGTAGTACACTAAGTGAACAATGTCTTTCACAGAAAAAAAGGAAGAGTTTTTTGTAATTCAGTAAAAGTAATAGAATGGGTCATACACGTAGGAGCTTCAAAAACTTAGTTACGCATGTCATTCCAGATCATTGCGCAACAAGAGTGACGCATTATCAGAAGAAAGTACGTGTTCTGCAGACAGAGTTCTGCTGCGGTACGGATAACAGGAATGACGCAGTAGCTCGAAACGTACTCCAAGTATGTGTGACAGCATGAGTCTTGTGAGTAAACGCCTTAATTTCACTCGGATTCGCCGTGAAATTCTGGCGGTATGTGAACCAAATGCTATGTCACATCGAGCCGTAGTGAACTGGCGCCAACAGTTTGACAAAGGGCCGCACAAATGTAGACGATGCTAATGGGGAAGGAAAGCCAACGACATCGACCGCAGACGACAATATCCAGACAATCGAGAAACATTCGCAGTAATCGCAGATTTTCCGTCGGCGAATACGTTCACACAGTGGTTTTCGAATGGCTCCGTGGTCAGTGGGCGTCTTTCTACCGTCGAGAAACTGAACGACTAATACAACGTCCCTACCGTTGTCTACGGAGACTTGAAGACTATGTTGAAAAATAGTGTAACTTTGAAGTGTAGTGCAGAATTCAACAAAAGTTACTTGGCCTGCCATAATAATGCGTAACTTGCTTTTTGAAACACCCTCGTATGAAAAATTTTCTGATGGTATTTTCAGATACAATGATTACATAATATTTTGTGGTTATGACTGTGATCTTCAGCCCGAAGATTGGTTTGTTTCAGCTCTCCATGCAGCTCTATCCTGTGCAAGCTTCTTCATCTCCCAATGAACACTGCAACTTACATCCATTCGAACCTGCTTACTGTTTTCATCTCTTGATCTCCCCTAACACTTCCCTCCTATACTAAACTGATGATTCCATGAACTCTTAGAATGTGGTATATCAACCATCCCTTCTTTTAGTCAAGTCGTGCCATAAATTTCTTTTCTCCCCAATTCCATTCGGTTCCTTCCCATCGATCTTCAGCATTTTTCTGTAGCATTATATTTCAAAATCTTCTATTCTCTTCTTGCCTGAACTGTGCACTACCATACAAAACGTCATTCCTCACAAGTATATTCAGAAAGACTCCCTAATATTTATTATAATCACTAATTTCTCTTCGTCGGAAACGCTTCTCTTGCCATTACCATTCTACAGCCTCTCTACTTCGGCTATCATCAGTTAAATTACTGCCCAAATAGCAAAACTCATCTGCTGTTATTAGTGTCTCATTGTTCGCAGCTCGTGCTCTTGCGGTAGCGTTCTCGCTTCCCGCGCGCAGGGTCGCGGGTACGATTCCCGGCGGGGTCAGAGATTTTCTCTGCCTCGAGATTACTGAGTGTTGTGTGTCCTTCATCATCGTACCATTATCACTGAGTCGCAAGTCGCCGAAGTGGCATCAACTAAAAAGGATTTGCAATTCGGTGGCCGAACTCCCCCGCATGTGGCCGCCCGGCCAACAATGCCATACGATCATTTCATTTCACTGTCTGACTTCCCAATCCAATTCTCTCAGCATTGACCGACTTAATTCTACTACATTCCATTACCCTTGTTTCGCTTTTGTTGATGTTCATCTTATGTCCTCCTTTCAAAATTGTCTATTCCGTTCAGCTGCTCTTCCAAGTCCTTTGCTGTTTCTGCTAGAATTACAGTGTCATCGTGAACTCCGAAAATTTTTGTTTCGTCCCCTTGAAATTCCTACTCCAGTTTTCCTTTAGTTTCCTTTACTGCTTGCTCAATGTACTCAGTGAATTACTTTCTACATTTACGTCTACATGATTAATCTGTAATTCGCATTTAAGTGCCTAACAGAGGGTTCATCGAACCACCTTTAAGCTACTTCTCTACTGTTCCACTGTAACAGCGCGCGGGGGAAACGACACTTAAATCTTTCCATGCGAATTCTGCCTTCTCTTCTTTTATTATGATGTTATATCTCCATTTGAAGGTGGACACCAACAAATATTTTCACACTCTGAGGACAAAGTTGGTGACTGAAATTTCATGAGAAGGTCTTTCCCCAGTGAAAAACACCTTTATTTTAATGACTGCCACCCCAATTCGTGTATCATACCCGTGGCAAGTATGGAGTGTTCTTCTATATGGCGCTGAAACATGGACTATGAGGAAAAAAGACAGAGAAAGACTGGAGGCTTTTGAGATCTGGACATGGCGGAGGATGGAAAGAATAACTTGGATGAAGAGAGTAAAAAATGAAGAGGTACTGGGAAGAGTGGGAGAGAAAAGACAGTTACTAGATGCAATAAAGAGAAGAAAAAGAAATTGGATTGGGCATATATTAAGAAAGAATGACGGACTGATGAAAACAGTTTTAGAAGGTTATGTAGAAGGGGAAAGGAAGCGAGGAAGGAAGAGATTCCAGATACTGGATGACATGATGGACGGTACAACATACAGCAGCCTTAAGAAGGAAGCAATGGATCGCAGAAAATGGAGAGGCAAATGACCTGCTAATATAGCAGATAACTGATAATGATGACCCGTGGTCTCGCCTTCCCCACAACATTACCTTTGTGAGCGTTCCACTTTGTTATTCGTAACTGTAATCCCTAAGTATTTAGTTCAATTTACAGCCTTTACATTTGTATGATTTATGGTGTAACCAAAATTTAGCGGATTCTTTTTAGTGCTCAGGTGAATGACTTCACACTTTCCATGATTTAGAGTCAACTGCCGCTCTTAGCACCGTATAGGTAGCTCGTCTAAATCATTTTGATATTTCTTTTGATCATCTGATGACTTTACATGACGGTAAATGACAGAATCATTCGCAAACAATCCAAGAGGACTGCTCAGATTGCCTCCTAAATCGTTTACGTATAACAGGAACAGCTGGATTGGGTTGTTTTGGGGAAGGAGACCAGACAGCGAGGTCATCAGTCTCATCAGATTAGAGAAGGACGGGGAAGGAAGTCGGCCGTGCCCTTTCAAAGGAACCATCCCGGCATTTGCCTGGAGCGATTTAGGGAAATCACGGAAAACCTAAATCAGGATGGCCAGACGTGGGATTGAACCGTCGTCCTCCCGAATGCGAGTCCAGTGGAAGGGCAGGGCTCGTATAGCACTTCCTTGGGGAACGGCAGATATTACTTCTGTTTTGCTCGATGACATTCCGTCAATTACTCCGTAATGCCACCTTTGTGACAGTGGATAGTCCACAACCCTATCAAACTCCTTTCTCAACCACTGCTTCCCTTGGTGCACTACGACTCTTATAACCGCTGTCTGGTTTCTGTATAAGCTGCAAACTTTTCGCTCCCTGTAACCCCGCTGTCTTCAGAATTTGAAAGTGTGTGTTCTAGTCGACATTGTCAAAAGATTTCTCTAAGTCTACAAGTGTCAACATTCCTTTGTACTTTTCGTTATTTTATTTTGATTCATCAGTCCCATGACTAGTTTGGTGTGCCCTACCATAAATACCTCTCCTGCGCCAACCTTTCAGACTAGCACTGGTAACGTACGTCCTCAATTATTTCTTGGATGTATCCCAGTCTGTCTTTCTCAACAGTTTTTACCCTCTACAGCTTACTCTAGTAGCATGGAAGGTATACCCCGATTTATTAAAAGATGTCCTATCATCCTGTTCCTTCTTCTTGTCGGTGTTTTCTCCCTGTTGTACTTAACATTTAAATGGTGGCGCACGAAGTGTGTTACCAATTGTTTCTTTCACAATTTACGACGCAAATTAGATATCCCGCTGGGACCTCTACAGCAGTACCAGCAGAGCTTAGAAAAACAAATGAGTTACGAAATGACGTGTAAGTCACGATACTGCCGCTAGGAGACTAGTAAGCAGCAATGGCTGACAATGGAAGACTGACGACACAGCAACGATAGGCAATAGTGTTACTTTTTCATGAAACGAAAAGCCTTGTTACGACTCAGAGGCGTTTTCGACAAGTTTGACACACGATGGGTCCCTTACAAGAGGACGATCCACAGGTTGCACAATAAACTTGTACAGGAAGGAATAGTATTGGAAGCGAAGCGACCTCGGCATAAGGCTGTTTGTTCGCCGGAGAATATTGAAGCGGTACGAGTTGCTGTACGGAGAAGTCCCGGGAAATCGTGTAGAAAGGCAGCAGTGCAACTGGGAATATCCAGACGCTCCGTTCAACGCATTCTTAAAAGTGACCTCCATACGTACCCATACAAGATGACCTGTGGACAGAAGCTCACTGAAGAACACAAGCAGCAGAGACTACTGTTTGCTCAGTGGGCGGAGGATAGGGAAGAAACTCTCAACAACGTTTGGTTTTCAGACGAGGCGCATTTCCATTTAGACGGTGTGGTTAACAAACAAAATGTACGCTTTTGGCCACTGAAAACCCACAAGTGCTTCATGAACGACATTATGCTCCGAGGATTACAGCGTGGGCAGCAATTTCCAGTCACGGACTTATTGGACACTTTTTTCTTTGAAGAAACTGTGAAGAGCGAGCGTTATTTGAGCATGCTTCGCAATAGCTTCATTCCACAGCTTCTTGCTACTGCCTTGCCCTTCAACACGCAGTGGTTCATGCAAAATGGAGCAAGGCCACGTACTGCAAACACTGTGTTGGTGTTTTTACACGAGCATTTCGACATGCGGCACTCAGGTTTCCAGGTCGCTTCAGTGACGGACAAAATTGGCCCCCCAGTAGTCCAGACCTCAATCCATGTGACTTTTTTCTTTGGGGATACCTAAAGGAAAAATTTTTCCCGAAACGTCGTTCACGTGATTTAATGGAGCTCAGAAGACTTATTTTTCAAGCTTGCAGTGAAATTACGGAAGACATGTGCCGTAGGGTAATCTCTAACTTCAGTGTTCGTTTGAAGGAAGTTAGGAGACGAAATGGTGGACATATTGAGCAAGTGCTGAATTAGAACAAATCTACATGGACGGCACTTCATTGTAGTATATGTTCCTTTCAGATTGTATTGAAAGGGTACAGTACCGTCCGACATTGAAAATAGGTACAACATTCTTCATTATTCTTGTCACAACAACATATTTTTTCTAATAATAACTCAATTTCAATCAATACAGCGAAGCCGGATACCAGTGTAGGAAATAATGACAATTTATTTATTTAACTCCCACAAAATAAATCCCTACATCCAATTTGTTGAGATCTGCGAAATGAATGAATGTATGGTCGTCTGCTAACCACAGATAGTGAATGTGCAATGTATGATCATCTTTGAGACGGTACTTTGGTCATCTTTGGTGGAACCAAAGATATGAAATTTACCTGAGCTCTGAGCGCCTGAAGTGTGGCTGACCAATACGGTAGCAAGGTGCTCCCCCACTTCGAAAGAGGTGCGAGATGACCTGAAGAACGGCCATGTTTCAGCACTCTGCCGCTGGATCTAGTGTTGGTAAGACCTGTCTTAGGCGTGCTCCGTAAGGACAAAAGAGTGGAGACATGGTATGCATATGAAATACTTAAGAGTAGTTTAGAATAGTAATTTCTCTAGTTCAGGAACTTTTGTGGGGAGAATTAAATGTCAGGCAGGTAATATAAAGGGGATCGTAGTAATCTTCGGAAGTGACCAATGGTCACAATGAAACCACGTGTAGCAATAAGTTGAAATACTTCTGAGTGCTTAAGTTAAGCTGAATTACTAGCGTGTCTACTGTAAGTTGGAAATATTTAAGAAATGGCATGTGCAGGACTTGAAATTAGAGACGAGTACTTCCACATGGTGAGTACTGTGTGAGTCTCAATCTGTGTATGAGACAAAGGATAAAGAGAAGTACTCGTCCATGGTATCAGTTGAGGACTCGCGTGTGTGATGAATATGTTCTTAATATTACTTTGCGTGTTATGTTTCCGTGTGACGCTTGATTCAAACTATAATACTCTGAGAGTGAAGCAAGGTGAGTCAGCCGTCTATCCAGCAACGCCACTTGGCTTGCATTGCACAGGAAGACGTGCATATATCCTCCAGAGTTCGTAGTAGGAGAGAAAAGTTACGAAGTGGGGCAGTGTCGTGTGAAACTGGGATGAATTTTAATTGAAGTGGGAAAGCTGAAAGTGATGTGATTATAACGCTGTGACTATTCCTTATTTTGTATTGTATGTTGCCAGTGTGATGTATTTCATGAAATTTAAGTATGTGTGGTTGGCATGGGAGAGTAACAACATAGTTTCAGAGGCAGTGGGTTATGCATGTTCCTTTTTGTACCACTCGGTCAGGAGGAAAGTTTCGTGATGATGGGTGTAAGAGTTGAAGTGTGAGATATAGCAAAAGATCCACCATCCTATCCAGAAAGTGTACTGTAGCGTTAAATAATTACGAGACCGTAAGATAGAGAATCACCAATGTAAAGCATTGCCCACTGGGCGGAATTTCTCATGTGTTATTGTTGTAGCTTATAGAATTTGTGTGTTTAGGTTATAGACTTTATCGGAATAAATAAGATAGTGAAAAGAAAAAGATTGGTGGCCTTTTCCTTCGAATAGTATGTTGTTATGATACCCAGAATTTATAATTTGTGCGCCATTCATATTCAGTGCGATGGCCATGTGTTGATCAAAGCCGTTGAATAAGAAAGAAAATGTGGTATTGCCAGTGCGTAGTGAATAATCAGAGTTGTGTAAATTTTTAATAGTCAGATGTGCGTTATCCGTTTCCGTTGGTTAATATTCAAACAGGAGAATAATTTGTAACTTAATTGTCAGTACTAGAGCTCATGTTACTTGATAAATAAAAAATGAATCCACTCGCTTGGCAGACCACTCATCTTGCAGGCCTGACTGCTTGATGCCACAGTGTGAGCAAGGAGTGTGGGTGCCTCTCAGTATTGACAATAAAGTTTATATTCAAAAACAAAATGGTAACACATTTCGTGCGCCACCCTGTACATTTATGTATTTCAGTTGCGAGTTTACAAATAGAATCTATCAAAAGAAACCCTGAAAACATTGTCGTTTCTAGGATAAAAACGTATTTGAGTCTTGATACAGCATGCCCCAATGTTTTGGTGAATAACAACAATGTTTAAATTAAGCATTTCAGTCTGATTTTGTGTGAGAACAATGTGCTGACCCCGGATATAGAGTTGACACGCAGAAAATTTTTACTCAGGACCGAGGATGTTAAAAAATTGCAGTACTTAAGATAGGAAATGAAATGGTAGTTGAAACTGGGAGACGCGCTAAAGACGAGACGCGCTGGCGCCAGTGTAGGTGGGCCGCTACGACACGTCGCGTCGCGTGGCCGCCCGCAGCAGCAGCGGCGGCGTGCAGCGATGCTGACCCGCGCTGTTATCGGCAACGTCGCAGCGGACGGCCCGGTCGCGGCACGCCCCCGCGCACCGGCCGCTACACTGGCTCTGCCCGCGCCCACACCTCGCCACACACGCGGCTCTGCCCTGCGCTTCCGAACTACTCACTCACCGCACCTGCGCACTACACCTCCGCATTTTTCACCTTCTCTCTCTCTCTCTCTCTCTCTCTCTCTCTCACACACACACACACACACCTCCGAGAAATGTGCACCCACACATGAAACTGAAAATAGTACTGATGAATGGTGATGATGAGAATCCAGCAATATGCATGTTGATGGTGCCCTCATTTTGTAATATATGTCAGTGATGACGATTTAAAAAATATTGAAACAGACATACCAGTTGTAACATACATTGCTGGTTTCTGTTGTCACTGATTGCTAAGAAAACTCCATTCTTTAGAGTGCACAGATGTCATATTCTGACATCTAATGTTCTGCTACTTCAGTACATTGCTATGTCAGGCAAAGAAAGGCTTAATCAGGTGGCCTTGGTTGTTCAACATTTCTTACTATACAGGGTGTTACAAAAAGGTACAGCCAAACTTTCAGGAAACATTCCTCACACCGAAAGAAAGAAAATATGTTATGTGGACATGTGTCCGGAAACGCTTACTTTCCATGTTGTTGTTGTTGTTGTGGTCTTCAGTCCTGAGACTGGTTTGATGCAGCTCTCCATGCTACTCTATCCTGTGCAAGCTTCTTCATCTCCCAGTACCTACTGCAACCTACATCCTTCTGAATCTGCTTAGTGTATTCATCTCTTGGTCTCCCTCTACGATTTTTACCCTCTACGCTGCCCTCCAATACTAAATTGGTGATCCCTTGATGCCTCAGAACATGTCCAACCAACCGATCCCTTCTTCTGGTCAAGTTGTGCCACAAACTTCTCTTCTCCCCAATCCTATTCAATACTTCTTCATTAGTTATGTGATCTACCCATCTAATCTTCAGCATTCTTCTGTAGCACCACATTTCGAAAGCTTCTATTCTCTTCTTGTCCAAACTGGTTATCGTCCATGTTTCACTTCCATACATGGCTACACTCCATACAAATACTTTCAGAAAGGACTTCCTAACACTTAAATCTATACTCGATGTTAACAAATTTCTCTTCTTCAGAAACGCTTTCCTTGCCATTGCCAGTCTACATTTTATATCCTCTCTACTTCGACCATCATCAGTTATTTTGCTCCCCAAATGGCAAAACTCCTTTACTACTTTAAGTGTCTCATTTCCTAATCTAATTCCCTCAGCATCACCCGACTTAATTAGACTACATTCCATTATCCTTGTTTTGCTTTTGTTGATGTTCATCTTATATGTTTCCATGTTAGAGCTCATTTTATTACTTCTCTTCAAATCACATTAATCATGGAATGGAAACACACAGCAACAGAACGTACCAGCGTGACTTCAAACACTTTGTTACAGGAAATGTTCAAAATGTCCTCCGTTAGCGAGGATACATGCATCCACCCTCCGTCGCATGGAATCCCTGATGCGCTGATGCAGCCCTGGAGAATGGCGTATTGTATCACAGCCGTCCACAATACGAGCACGAAGAGTCTCTACATTTGGTACCGGGGTTGCGTATTTCAAGAGCTTTCAAATGCCCCCATAAATGAAAGTCAAGAGGGTTGAGGTCAGGAGAGCGTGGAGGCCGTGGAATTGGTCCGCCTCTACCAATCCATCGATAACCGAATCTGTTGTTGAGAAGCGTACGAACACTTCGACTGAAATGTGCAGGAGCTCCATCGTGCATGAACCACATGTTGTGTCGTACTTGTAAAGGCACATGTTCTAGCAGCACAGGTAGAGTATCCCGAATGAAATCATGATAACGTGCTCCATTGAGCGTAGGTGGAAGAACAAACTAAAATGAGCTCTAACATGGAAGTTAAGCGTTTCCGGACACATGTCCACATAACATCTTTTCTTTATTTGTGTTTGAGGAATGTTTCCTGAAAGTTTGGTCGTACCTTTTTGTAACACCCTGTATGTGATATATGCCTACTTCTAGAACTCCTTTGAAAAGTGTTTATCTTCAGTACCAGAATGAACATCAAATTGTCAGGTTTTCTAAGTAGAAAAGCACTTTGTTAGTACCAGATAGCAATAATGAGACTTGTAGTTGGTGATTTCTATGTGACAAAGGAAGTAACCTGTAGAGAGATTGAAAATGGTAAGTAAAGAGAGCCTCAGCCTTTTGCTCACATTCTTACATGTAATGCACTTGGTTGTTTTTCATTTCCTGCTAATCTTACCTTTCATAACATTTTTTTTAATATTGTTGCTAGAAGTGTATCTTCAATAGCAGAGTGAACTTCAAATTGTCAGGCTTTTCTTAAAGGAAAGAGCAGTCCCTTAGTTATCATAGTGCAAGACAGAATCTTGTGCTCAGTGATGTCTATGTTAAAAGGAGAATATTTGATGTCTACCCTTTGTTTCCATTCTTTATTACTGGGGATACACTTGTAAAAATTCTTGAAAAGAGCTGTCACCATGAACATATGAGTAAATTCATAATAGTCAGGTGTATTATGAGATAAAGCAAACTCTTGTTACCTTATTGTAAACGAAAGTTGTGAGGGTTTTGCTACATATGACAGTGTTTAAGATAATTTACTTGCAGTGTAATGGCTTGAAAATGTTAAGTCCTGCTGTCAGTTAGCATTTGTCACCACCTGTGAGTTCTGACAATTCTAAAATAGTGGCAAAGTTCCTCAATCGATGAAACTTATTCCTGCCGGTATATGTAATCGGTATTTCGATATGAACCTTTATGCTGTTCACAAGAATATATATGATTTGGTCTTTGGTTTGAATTATCGATTAGTTCGCTCCTTTCTGTATGACGGACAGAATATCGTTAGCATCAAGCGGGTCTATACGGATGTGTCCGAGGACTGCTGCGTTGGCTATGGGCCACTCAGTGTGACGTCACTAACACTGCTGGGCGGTCTTGTTATCCCGGGGGTGTCGCGCACACACACACACACACACACACACTCTTCGTTATGTGTCATAGCAGTTTAGATACAAAGTCGATAACGAACGACATGTCGACGGGGGAGATATAGCAGCTGCATACAGGGTCAATCATAAATGCACTGACAAAATTCCGGAGATTTTTCAGGGATATTTTCTGAATATTTTTGTTTAAAGGACGCACGCTCTCCGGTGGCTCGTTACAGTGTAACTATGCAACTATGATTTATTCTGTCACCCCAGTTACCTTCATTTATGCGAAAATGCGTCCACAACAGTGAAAATATATGTAATAGGATACCACAAATCAGCGTGAAAAAATTTGGAAAGTTGTGGTAAGATCCTATGGGACCAAACTGCTGAGGTCATCGGTCCCTAAGCTTACACACTAGCTGTTCTTCCTGTGGTCTTCAGCCCAGAGACTGGTTTGATGCAGCTCTCCATGCTACTCTGACCTGTGCAACCTTCTTCATCTACCAGTACCTACTGCAACGTACATCCTTCTGAATCTGTTTAGTGTACTCATCTCTTGGTCTCCCTCTACGATTTTTACCCTCCACGCTACCCTCCAATACTAAATTGGTAATCCCTTGATGCCTCAGAATGTGCCCTACCAACCGATCCCTTCTTCTAGTCAAGTTGTGCCACAAATTTCTCTTCTCTCCAATTCTATTCAATACCTCCTCATTAGTTATGTGATCTACCCATCTAATCTTCAGCATTCTTCTGCAGCACCACATTTCGAAAGCTTCTATCCTCTTCTTGTCTAAACTATTTGTCGTCCATGTTTCACTTCCATACATGGCTGCACTCCATTCAAATACTTTCAGAAACGACTTCCTTACACTTAAATCCACACTCGATGTTAACAAATTTCTCTTCTTCAGAAACGCTTTCCTTGCCATTGCCAGTCTACATTTTATATCCTCTCTACTTCGACCATCATCAGTTATTTTGCTCCCCAAATAGTAAAACTCATTTACCACTTTCAGTGTATCATTTCCTAATCTAATTCCCTCAGCATCACCCGACTTAATTCGAATACATTCGATTATCCTCGTTATGCTTTTGTTGATGTTCATCTTATATCCTCCTTTCAAGACACTGTCCATTCCATTCAGCTGCTCTTTCAGGTCCTTTGCTGTCTCTGACAGACTTCCATTGTCATCGGCAAACCTCAAAGTGCCGGCCGGAGTGGCCGAGCGGTTAAAGGCGCTACAGTCTGGAACCGCACTGCTGCTACGGTCGCAGGTTCGAATCCTGCATCGGGCATGGATGTGTGTGATGTCCTTAGGTTAGTTAGGTTCAAGTAGTTCTAAGTTCTAGGGGACTGATGACCATAGCAGTTAAGTCAGATAGTGCTCAGAGCCATTTAAAATCAATTTAAACCTCAAAGTTTTTATTTCTTCTCCATGGATTTTAATTCCTACTCCGAACTTTCTCTAAGTCTACAAATGCTAGAAACGTAGGTTTGTCTTTCATTAATCTATTTTCTAAGATAAGTCGTAGGGTCAGTATTGCCTCACGTGTTCCAGCATTTCTATGGAATCCACACTGATCTTCCCCGAGGTCGGCTTCTACCAGTTTTTCCATTTGTCTGTAAAGAATTCGTGTTAGTATTTTGCAGCCGTGGCTTATTAAACTCATCACATCCGTCAACACCTGCCTTCTTTGGGATTGGAATTATTATATTCTTCTTGAAGTCTGAGGGTATTTCTCCTGTCTGATACATCTTGTTCACTAGATGGTAGAGTGTTGTTAGGCCTGGCTCTCACAAGGGTGTCAGTAGTTGTAATGGAATGTTGTCTACTCCCGGGGCCTTGTCTCGACTTAGGTCACACACTAGTTAATCTAACTTAAACTAACTAATGCTAAGGACGACACAAATATCCATGCCTGAGAGAGGACTCAAACCTCCGGCGGGGGAGCCGCAAAACAGCGTGATACAACAACCCTCCAGCACATGCTAAATTAGTGTGATGGGATTCCCGCCGATGGGAGAACATACACTGACCAGCCAGAACATTATGACCACATAACTAATAGCCGGTATGTCCACCTTTGGCACGGAGAACAGCGGCGACGCATCGTGGCATGGAAGCACTGAGACCTTGGTAGGTCGCTGGAGGGAGTTGGCACCACATCTGCACACACAAATCATCCAATTCTCGTTAACTCTGGAAAGGGGGCGATGAGCTCTGACGCCTCGTTCAGTTACATTCTAGTTGTGTTCAATCGGGTTCAGATCTGGCGAGCTCAGGGGCCAACACGTCAACTGGAACTCGCCACTGTGTTCCTCGATCCACTCCATCACACTCCTGGCCATGTGACATCTTATTGAAAAATGACACTGCTGTCGGGAAAAATGATCGTCATGAAGGGATGTACGTAGCCTGCAACCATTGTACGAGGTGCATTCAAGTTCTAAGGCCTCCAATTTTTTTTCTCCCGACTGGAAAGAGATAGAAACATGCGCATTGTTTTAAAATGAGGCCGCGTTCATTGTCAATACGTCCCAGAGATGGCAGCACCGTATGGCAGATGGAATTTTACCGCCAGCGGTGAGAATGAGAACTGTTTTAAATACTTAAAATGGCGACGTTTTCCTTACTTGAACAGTGTGCAATCATTCGTTTTCTGAATTTGCGTGGTGTGAAACCAATTGAAATTCATCGACAGTTGAAGGAGAGATGTGGTGATGGACTTATGGATGTGCCGAAAGTGCGTTCGTGGGTGCGACAGATTAATGAAGGCAGAACATCGTGTGACAACAAACCGAAACAACCTCAGGCTCGCAAAAGCCGGTCTGACGACATGATCGAGAAAGTGGAGAGAATTGTTTTGGGGGATCGCCGAATGACTGTTGAACAGCTCGCCTCCAGAGTTGGCATTTCTGTGGATTCTGTGCACACAATCCTGCATGACGACCTGAAAATGCGAAAAGTGTCATCCAGGTGGGTGCCACGAATGCTGACAGACGACCACATGGCTGCCCGTGTGGCATGTTGCCAAGCAATGTTGACACACAACGACAGCACGAATGGGACTTTCTTTTCGTCGGTTGTGACAATGGATGAGACGTGGATGCCATTTTTCAATCCAGAAACAAAGCGCCAGTCAGCTCAATGGAAGCACACAGATTCACCGCCACCAAAAAAAAAATCGGGTAACCGCCAGTGCTGAAAAAATGATGGTGTCCATGTTCTGGGACAGAGAGGGCGTAATTCTTACCTATTGCGTTCCAAAGGGCACTACAGTAACAGGTGCATCCTACGAAAATGTTTTGAAGAACAAATTCCTTCCTGCACTGCAACAAAAACGTCCGGGCAAGGCTGCGCGTGTGCTGTTTTACCAAGACAACGCACCCGCACATCGAGCTAACGTTACGCAACAGTTTCTTCGTGATAACAACTTTGAAGTGATTCCTCATGCTCCCTACTCACCTGACCTGGCTCCTAGTGACTTTTGGCTTTTTCCAACGTGGCACATTCACCAGCCGTGCTGCTATTGCCTCAGCGATTTTCCAGTGGTCAAAACAGACTCCTAAAGAAGCCTTCGCCGCTGCCATGTAATCATGGCGTCAGCGTTGTGGAAAATATGTACGTCTGCAGGGCGATTACGTCGAGAAGTAACGCCAGTTTCATCGATTTCAGGTGAGTAGTTAATTAGAAAAAAAAATTGGAGGCCTTATAACTTGAATGCACCTCGTAAGACACTCCTTGGCCGTCATGGTGCCTTGCATGAGCTCCATTGGATCCACGGATGGCCAGGTGAATGTTACTCCAGCTTGTATCCATCCTGCAGCACAGGTGTCAAGGAGCTGTTCCCCTGGAAGACTACAGATTCGCGCCCTCACATTCGCATGATGCAGAAAATCTCGCGATTCATCAGACCATGCAATGCTATGCCACAGCGTCAACGTTCAGTGCCGATGATCACATACCCATTTCAGCTGATGTCGTGATGTTAACATTGGCATATCCATGGGTCGTCGGCTGTGGAGGCCAATCGCAAAGAGTGTTCGATGCACTGTGTGTTCAGACACATTTTTACTCTGCCCAGCATTAAAGTCTGATGTTGCTTCCGCCACAGTTCGCCGACTGTGCTGTTTCACCAGTCTGCCCAGCATACGGCGTCCGACATCTGTAATGAGGTGTGACCGTCTAAACCCACATCGTCTGGACGTTGTTTCCCGCTGGTTTCGCCACGTCTTGAAGACGCTCACTGCAGCACTCATGGAACATCTGACAAGTTGTGCGGTTTCCGAAATGCTTGTGTCGAGCCTTTGGGCCATTACAATCTGCCTTCGGTCAAACTCAAATACACTCCTGGAAATTGAAATAAGAACACCGTGAATTCATTGTCCCAGGAAGGGGAAACTTTATTGACACATTCCTGGGGTCAGATACATCACATGATCACACTGACAGAACCACAGGCACATAGACACAGGCAACAGAGCATGCACAATGTCGGCACTAGTACAGTGTATATCCACCTTTCGCAGCAATGCAGGCTGCTATTCTCCCATGGAGACGATCGTAGAGATGCTGGATGTAGTCCTGTGGAACGGCTTGCCATGCCATTTCCACCTGGCGCCTCAGTTGGACCAGCGTTCGTGCTGGACGTGCAGACCGCGTGAGACGACGCTTCATCCAGTCCCAAACATGCTCAATGGGGGACAGATCCGGAGATCTTGCTGGCCAGGGTAGTTGACTTACACCTTCTAGAGCACGTTGGGTGGCACGGGATACATGCGGACGTGCATTGTCCTGTTGGAACAGCAAGTTCCCTTGCCGGCCTAGGAATGGTAGAACGATGGGTTCGATGACGGTTTGGATGTACCGTGCACTATTCAGTGTCCCCTCGACGATCACCAGTGGTGTACGGCCAGTGTAGGAGATTGCTCCCCACACCATGATGCCGGGTGTTGGCCCTGTGTGCCTCGGTCGTATGCAGTCCTGATTGTGGCGCTCAAAATGGTTCAAATGGCTCTGAGCACTATGGGACTCAACTGCTGAGGTCATTAGTCCCCTAGAACTTAGAACTAGTTAAACCTAACTAACCTAAGGACATCACAAACATCCATGCCCGAGGCAGGATTCGAACCTGCGACCGTAGCGGTCTTGCGGTTCCAGACTGCAGCGCCTTTAACCGCACGGCCACTTCGGCCGGCTGTGGCGCTCACCTGCACGGCGCCAAACACGCATACGACCATCATTGGCACCAAGGCAGAAGCGACTCTCATCGCTGAAGACGACACGTCTCCATTCGTCCCTCCATTCACGCCTGTCGCGACACCACTGGAGGCGGGCTGCACGATGTTGGGGCGTGAGCGGAAGACGGCCTAACGGTGTGCGGGACCGTAGCCCAGCTTCATGGAGACGGTTGCGAATGGTCCTCGCCGATACCCCAGGAGCAGCAGTGTCCCTAATTTGCTGGGAAGTGACGGTGCGGTCCCCTACGGCACTGCGTAGGATCCTACGGTCTTGGCGTGCATCCGTGCGTCGCTACGGTCCGGTTCCAGGTCGACGGGCACGTGCACCTTCCGCCGACCACTGGCGACAACATCGATGTACTGTGGAGACCTCACGCCCCACGTGTTGAGCAATTCGGCGGTACGTCCACCCGGCCTCCCGCATGCCCACTATACGCCCTCGCTCAAAGTCCGTCAACTGCACATACGGTTCACGTCCACGCTGTCGCGGCATGCTACCAGTGTTAAAGACTGCGATGGAGCTCCGTATGCCACGGCAAACTGGCTGACACTGACGGCGGCGGTGCACAAATGCTGCGCAGCTAGCGCCATTCGACGGCCAACACCGCGGTTCCTGGTGTGTCCGCTGTGCCGTGCGTGTGATCATTGCTTGTACAGCCCTCTCGCAGTGTCCGGAGCAAGTATGGTGGGTCTGACACACCGGTGTCAATGTGTTCTTTTTTCCATTTGCAGGAGTGTACGCCGGCCGAAGTGGCCGTGCGGTTAACGGCGCTGCAGTCTGGAAACGCAAGACCGCTCCGGTCGCAGGTTCGAATCCTGCCTCGGGCATGGATGTTTGTGATGTCCTTAGGTTAGTTAGGTTTAACTACTTCTAAGTTCTAGGGGACTAATGACCTCAGCAGTTGAGTCCCATAGTGCTCAGAGCCATTTGAACCATTTTTTGAACCAGGAGTGTACATAATTAAGTTTATACGGCACCGCCAGTGCGAGAGTCCTACTCGCATGTGGCCAGTTTTATTTGGCATTGATGTAACGGAATCTCGCTTACGTCGTTTCTCTAGTACGCCATTTTCTTTCATGGGCACGTATTTCTTACTTACTTGTTAGTAAGGCTCTGAGCACTATGGGACTTAGCTTCTGAGGTCATCAGTCCCCTAGAACTGAGAACTACTTAAACCTAACTAACCCAAGGACATCACCCACATCCATGCCCGAGGCAGGATTCGAACCTGCGACCGTGGCGGTCGCGCGGTTCCAGACTGTAGCGCATAGAACCGCTCGGCCACTCCGGCCGGCGGCACACATTTCCTCTCAGTAGCAAGCTCTTCTTTTCCCATGCGTTCTTCATTTATCCGTTCTTTATTTGGTGCCTACGTTAGAAACACACATGTCAATGCTTCGCTAGAAATTTTCCATTAAAACTTTATTTTAGAATGTGAAAGTATATCTGCAGATGAGATAATGTTACGCAGTATGTGTTGAATGTCCTCTTTTGTTGGGATTATCACTGAAGAATTGTGTTCACATTATTGGAGTTGCGAGGATTTACCCCAGACACCTGCGGAGATTTGCCCCATTTCGCCATCTTCCGACGAATCAGTCATTGGTGGTTTTGAGGACCAACTGGAACAGTTATTTCAGCTCGGAAATAAACTTAAATGCAGTAGCTTCAACGAGTAATTCATTGGTTCTTCTTTTTAAACCCTGCGTTATACATTGTTCAAATAAAACATCTGAAAAGTTACACGTGGGCAGTTAGAAACATACTTACCTCATTTTCTCATGTCTGGAGCGACCTGCGGGGACGAACTTCTGCGGAACAATAAGTTACGATAAGACAAACCTGCTACCTGGTGCCGTGCAGGATTAGCCGAGCGGTCAGGGGGGTTCCAGTCATGGACTGTGCGGCTGGTCCCGGCGGAGCTTCGAGTCCTCCCTCGGGCATGGGTGTGTGTGTTTGTCTTTAGGATAATTTAGGTTAAGTAGTGTGTAAGCTTAGGGACTGATGACCTTAGCAGTTAAGTCCCATAAGATTTCACACATATTTGAACATTTTTTTTGTCACCTGGTGGTCAACCTATAAATTGATGGTAGTCAGTCCAAAAAGTCGGTCCGGGTTTTTATCCTACGCGGGGCCTTACCCTCATTGCTTCTGCTAGCAAGGCGATGCTGTTTCTTGCGGCCTTGGAAGCATCTTGCTCGATCCTGCTTGCACGTGTCAGTCAACTAGCACTGATTAATCAAAGCGAATCATGGGTATATCGGTAAACAGGACGGGAACTACCACGGTGATTACAATGGGAAGAGCCCAAATTCGACTCCTTAATTGCGATATATTCTGCATCCAAGATTTACGTTGCAACAGAAAACGAATAGCAAGCACTGAAACCAGAGGAAAGAGTGCACTAGTCAATATCGAATTCTCGTTTCAGCAAACATCAATTAAAATAAAAGTTACAAAACTGTAATCAACGAAGCTGCTATAAGGCTGAGACGAGCAAGAGCGAGATACGCTGTCAAAGAGGAACAACAGTGGAGCATGATGTCATGTTACATGGACTATAGGCCGTAGCATCTTGTTGTGCCGAAGGCGGCTGGCGGTTGTACGCGAGATCCTCTATAACGGACCCTTACGCGCTACGTGTATACTGCTCCAGGACATCGACAAGAGGTTGGTTGATTTAGGGGCGGGGACCGAAAACCTAAGTCGGCGGTCCCACCGTATTAGGGAAGGAAATCGGGCGGACCCTTTCAAAGGAAACATTCCGGCGTTCGCCTGAAGCGATTTAGGGACATCACGGAAAATCTAAATTAGGATTGTGGGCTTGAACCGTCGTCCTTCCGAATGCGAGTCCAGTGTGCTAACCACTGCACCACCTCGCTCGGTGGCACCGACAAGAGTGATGCTGAGTTAGTCTGTTGGTCCCTACTTAATTACTCTGCGCCTGCAAGCAAACAGCAGACTGTCGGGATAGGCACTATTTTCTGTTGCCACCTTAAAGGGCCATTTCTACACACAAAAAACTTATGTTTGTATTTCCAGCGAGTTTTGAGGGGACTCTCCAGATTTGTTAGGTTGCCATTACCTCTAAGGAATGCATCCAAGAGTTCCTGGCGTCCTTGTTCAAACGCAAGGTGCTTCTGCAGTGATCACCACCATTTTGCTAACCACAAATACAGCTTGAAAGGCGTTACCTCAAAACTAACCTCGCCCAAAACTACTCCCGTACAGAGAACGACGTTCAGTAATTTCCGCCTAACTCTCATATTGTGGGCACACAGAAAATCGGGGGCAGGTTTATTTTTATTTTTATTTATAACCAAATTCCCCAACAAAATAAATTTAGTATCGTAATTGGTGTCCATAAATGTAGGGATGAGTTCCTGAAATCAAAAAGGCAATCTGAATGTGGGACCAAAAATCCTACACTACGGAGTTACGAAACGAATTCCTCTTAGTGACCCCTGGTTAAGCAAAATACCTCAGAATTGCATTTTTACTACATTTGTCTTTAAAGATGGTATTGGCATTTGTTTTCTGCGTCTGATTGTCTTTTGTTCAGCATCAACATATGAGGCGAATCGTTTGCGTAAAACAGCGCCAGAAGGCCATGATTTTTTCTAATGCCAATATCAAACCCTTATGTACAAAAAAACACTAGGAAATTTACATATATTGCTTTGCATATTTATAAAAAACAAAATTAGACTTCGTTCTCGAAGTTAGTCCAAATTTTAAACTAACTAAGAAGTTTTTTAATTATGAAGCACATCTTACCTGTGTATCACGATTAGATTTTCAGACACGCAAGGGATGGGCGGCCAGCTGGCAAAACACTTTAAAAATAAAGAGGAAACCCTATTAAAAGAATGTCCGACATGCGTAACGTGTTTTCATTGAACTCCTTTGCACAGGTAAGCTTTATAGATAAAATTATAAGAAATCGCACAAGACGTTACCCATTGGATAAACTAAATATGACTCTGGACCCATTGCTCTAGGGTTTTTCTTGGAATATTAAGCTCTATAGAACCTTTCTGACTGAATAACAATCTTTTTTTTTACTTCACTAACAGTAATTTCAAGTCTTTTTCTCTCCATCTTTCTTTAGGAGAACCAATCTTGGGAATGTACTTAGTTGGCATCTGTAAAAAAATTAATTCCAGTCAAAACTAAAAAACAAACAAAGTTTTATGGGATGGCTAAATATCACATAGATGATATGGCCACCTCCCCCACTTGGGAGAGAGAGAGAGAGAGAGAGAGAGAGAGAGAGAGAGAGAGAGCCATAGCGTGTCATCACACATGGTGGACGAGAACAGAAAGAGAAACAACATGACGGTATGCAGCTAGATCTCTACAGCTCTGAAATGTAAATTTCCGTAACTACTCACAGTCTAACTTACGGAAAAATGGAAATTATTGACATGCTATATAATATTAAGGTGTATTAAACCAAGAAAAATACGTAATTTTGTTGAAATAAAGGGTCAAAGGAAGCATCACCGTGTCACTGGCGACAGATTCACAACTGAAAAGCAGCGCTGTAAAGCGGGTAGTTCGAGAACCACAGCTGTATCCCATCTCCCCCGTATGGTTACCTGTTTTACTCCACCGTTTCTCAGACATGAGGTGCTTAGTTTACTTGATAATGTACCCATCCAACATACAGTTCAGGAACGACAGTGCTCTCCTCGATTTCGTTCTAAACATTCACAAATATGTCGCTAAACAGTTCCCAAATCAAAGCACAAGTAAGGTGGGATTGGTCCATTGCATAGCCTGCCCGGTCACCAGATTTGAATCTAATGTAGTTTTGCGTCGGGAACGTTTAATAGCATTGACATATTCAACTCTTGTACCTAAAGTCGATGTTCGAAGGGAGTAAATCCAAAACGGATTTGATCAAATTCGAAGCACTCCAGGAATTTTCAATAGATAACAGTGGAGCATTGAATGCAGGCTCAGGGTATGCATCGAACCAGGAGGAGGCCTCTTCAAGCACTATTTGCAAATGTACATTGTTAAACACATCTCGTGTAAATAAGCAATAAAATCTGGTAATTACCTAATGAAGGTTTATCGGACCCATGTTAATATGGATTTCTTTTGGTGTCAAGGAACACGTCCCTACATTTATCAACACCAATTTCTAAATACTTTGTATATTTTAGAACATTTGTTTTTACAGTTGCAGAAATATGACAGGACCGATACTGAGTAGTTTCCATCGATGTGGAACATACTCTGATTTCCAAGATAATAAAAATCTTTGAGGTGGAAAAGCTTCCGTCCACTAATCAGCACAGATTTGGAAAGGATCGCTCATGAGAAACTCGGCTAGCCATTTTCCCACACGATCTTGCCCCCCTTCTTGCAGCGGTGTACCGTAGATCTTTAGAAGAGCGTAGCGTTCCAAGATATTGGAAAAGGGCACAGGTGATCCCCGTTTTCAAGAAGGGACGTCGAACAGATGTGCAGAACTATAGACCTATATCTCTAACGTCGATCAGTTGTAGAATTTTGGAAGTCGTATTATGTTCGAGTATAATGACTTTCCTGCATACTAGAAATCTACTCTGTAGGAATCAGCATGGGTTTCGAAAAAGACGATCGTGTGAAACCCAGCTAGCGCTATTCGTCCACGAGACTCAGAGGGCCATAGACACGGGTTCACAGGTAGATGCCGTGTTTCTTGACTTCCGCAATACGTTCGATACAGTTCCCCACAGTCGTTTAATGAACAAAGTAAGAGCATATGGACTATCAGACCAATTGTGTGATTGGATTGAAGAGTTCCTAGATTCAGGTGTGCTGCAGGGCTATTCACATTATACATAAATGACCTTGTGGATGACATCGGAAGTTCACTGAGGCTTTTTGCGGATGATGCTGTGGTATATCGAGAGGTTGTAACAATGGAAAATTGTACGGAAATGCAGGAGGATCTGCAACGAATTGACGCATGGTGCAGGGAATGGCAATTGAATCTCAATGTAGACTAGTGTAATGTGCTGCGAATACATAGAAAGAAAGATCGTTTATCATTTAGCTACAATATAGCAGGTCAGCAACTGGAAGCAGTTAATTCCGTAAATTATCTGGGAGTAAGTATTTGGAGCGATTTAAAATGGAATGATCATATAAAGTTGATCGTCGGTAAAGCGGATGCCAGACTGAGATTCATTGGAAGAATCCTAAGGAAATGCAATCCGAAAACAAAGGAAGTAGGTTACAGTACACTTGTTCGACCACTGCTTGAATACTGCTCACCAGTGTGGGATCCGTACCAGATAGGGTTGATAGAAGAGATAGAGAAGATCCAACGGAGAGCAGCGCGCTTCGTTACAGGATCATTTAGTAATTGCAAAAGCGTTACGGAAATGATAGGTAAACTCCAGTAGAAGAGTCTGCAGGAGAGTCGCTCAGTAGCTCGGTACGGGCTTTTGTTGAAGTTTCGAGAACATACATTCACCGAGGAGTCAAGCAGTATATTTCTCCCTCCAACGTATATCTCGCGAAGAGACCACGAGGATAAAATCAGAGAGATTAGAGCCCACACAGAGGCATACCGACAGTCTTTCTTCCCACGAACAATACGAGACCGTAACAGAAGGGAGAACCGATAGAGGTACTCAGGGTACCCTCCGCCACACACCATCTTGTGGCTTGCGCGGAGTATGGATGTAGATGTAGAACAATAGATGAAGGTTAAGAGGCAGATTTCATATTGCTAGATTTTCGGAAAGTGTCTGACACGGTGTCCCACTGCAGACTGCGAACGGCGGTCTGAGCATGTGGATTAAGCTCCCAGATATGTGATATGTTCGAATACAGCATTAGTAGCATGCTGCATGACACAGTCACGCCAGTTAAATATCTTGGTGTAACTTAACAAAGCGATAAGAAATGCGAAGGGCACGCGATGAAGATAGTAGGGAAAGCATATTGTCTACTTAGGTTTATTAAGAGAATTTTAGGAAAGAACAGCTGATCTATAAAGGACAGTCATTAGAGAGCACTAGTGCTACCCATTCTTGAGCTCTGCTCGAGTTTTTGGGGTCCCTACCAGGTCAGATTGAAGCAGGACATCGAAGGAATTCCGGGGCGGGCTGCTAGATTTGTTACCGGTAGGTTCGAGCAACATGCGAGTACATCTACATCTACATCCATACTCCGCAAGCCACCTGACGGTGTGTGGCGGAGGGTACTTTGAGTACTTTTATCGGTTTCCCCTTCTATTCCAGTCTCGTATTGTTCATGGAAAGAAAGATTGTCGGTATGCCTCTGTGTGGCCTCTAATCTATCTGATTTTATCCCCATGTCTCTTCGCGAGATATACGTAGGAGGGAGAAATATACTGCTTGACTCATCGGCGAAGGTATGTTCTCGAAACTTCAACAAAAGCCCGTACCGAGCTACTGAGCGTCTCTCCTGCAGACTCTTCTACTGGAGTTTATCTATCATCTCCGTAACGCTTTCGCGATTACTAAACGATCCTGTAATGAAGCGCGCTGCTCTCCGTTGGATGTTCTGTATCTCTTCTATCAACCCTATCTGGTACGGATCCCACACTGCTGAGCAGTATTCAAGCACTGGACGTACAAGCGTACTGTAACCTACTTCCTTTGTTTTCGGATTGCATTTGCTTAGGATTCTTCCAATGAATCTCAGTCTGGCATCTGCTTTACCGACGATCAACTATATATGATCATTCCATTTTAAATCATTCCTAAAGCGTACTCCCAGATAATTTATGGAATTAACTGCTTCCAGTTTCTGACCTGCTATATTGTAGCTAAATGATATGGGATCTTTCTTTCTATGTATTCGCAGCACATTACACTTGTCTACATTGAAATTCAATTGTAATTCCCTGCACCATGCGTCAATTCGCTGCAGATCTTCCTGCATTTCAGTACAATTGTTACAACCTCTCGATATACCACAGCATCATCCGCAAAAAGCCTCAGTGAAATTCCGATGTTATCCACAAAGTCATTTATGTATATTGTGAATAGCAACGGTCCTACGACACTCCCCTGCGGCACACCTGAAATCACTCTTACTTCGGAAGACTTCTCTCTATTGAGAATGACATGCTGTGTTCTGTTATCTAGGAACTCTTCAATCCAATCACACAATTGGTCTGATAGTCCATATGCTCTTACTTTGTTCATTAAACGACTGTGAGGAACTGTATCGAACGCCTTGCGAAAGTAAAAAAACACGGCATCTACCTGGGAACCCGTATCTATAGCCCTCTGAGTCTCGTGGACGAATAGCGCCAGCTGGGTTTCACACGATCGTCTTTTTCGAAACCCATGCTGATTCCTACAGAGTAGATTTCTAGTCTCCAGAAAAGTCATTATACTTGAACATAATACGTGTTCCAAAAGTATTACGGCTGCGCGGAGTGGCTGCGGGGTTAGAGGCACCATGTCACGGACTGCGCGGCCTCTCCCGCCGGAGGTTGGAGTCCTCCCTCGGACATGGGTGTGTGTATTTTTCTTAGCATAATTTAGTTTAAGTAGTGTGTAAGTCTAGGGACTGATGACCCGAGCAGTTTGGTCCCTTAGAAATTCACACACATTTGAACATTCGAGTATTACGGAGAGGTTCCGTGACCCCAAATGGGAATCCCTAGAGGCAAAGCGATGTTCTTTGCGCGAAACACTACTGAGAAAATTGAAGCTGAGTGCAGAACGATTCTACGGCTGCCAACGTACGTTTGGCGTATGGATGACGAATTGGGCTTGTATGGGGGGACATATAGATTTTTCCCTCGCTCTGTTTGCGAGTGGAACAGGAAAGGAAACGACATGCTGGTCCATGATCGTAAGCACTCAGACAATGTCCACGTTTCTGTACCACATGGAATGTCGCACTAATCGGTTACACAACAACCTTCGTCAAACACCGTATTGCATGAACTGTCAAATGCATACAGAACGTCCGTCATCAGTCTTCGCTCCTGTGAACACGTCTCGCGTTCTACATTTCCTTTTACCGCCATTTGTCGGGTGTTCGTAGCAATCGTCGATTACTCAGGAGCAATTGGCACTTGCTCCTTACAAGGGAACCTCCCCATCGCACCCCCCTCAGATTTAGTTATAAGTTGGCACTGTGGATAGGCCTTGAAAAACTGTACACTGATCAATTGAGAAAACAGGAAGAAGTTGTGTGGTACTGTGAAAAAATATACAAACTGAGTAGTTTATGGCAAGATAGGTAACATCAAAGACCCTGGGACCGCAGGAGCGCCATGGTCTCGTGGTAACGTGAGCAGCTGCGGAACGAAAGGTCGTTAGTTCAAATCTTCCATCAAGTGAAAAGTTTAATTTTTTATTTTCAGTTTATGTGACAAACTCTTATGTTTTCATCACTATTTTGGGAGTGATTATGACATCCACAAGAAAACCTAAATCGGGCAAGGTAGAAGAATCTTTTTACCCATTCGCCAAGTGTACAAGTTAGGTGGGTCGACAACATATTCCTGTCTTGTGACGCACATGCCGTCACCAGTGTCGTACAGAATATATCAGATGTGTTTTCCTGTGGGGGAATCGGTTGCCCTATGACCTTGCGATCAAATGTTTTCGGTTCCCATTGGAGAGGCACGTCCTTTCGTGTACTAATCGCACGGTTTGCGATGCGGTCGTAAAACACAGACACTAAACTTATTACAGTGAACAGAGACGGCAATGAACGAACGGACAGATAATAACTATGCAAAAATAAAAAAAGTAAAATTTTCACTTGAGGGAAGACTTGAACCAAGGACCTCGCGTTTTGCAGCTTCTCACGCTACCACGGGACCACAGCGCTCCTGAGCTCACATTCTCCATGATATTGCCTATGTCGCCCATCGACTACTCAGTTTGTATATTTTGTTTATTTTTTCGTAGTTCCACACAACTTCTTCCTGTTTTCTCAATTGATCAGTGTTCAGTTTATCAAGGCCTATCCACTGTGCCAACTTATAACTAAATCTGAGGCGGGTGCGATGGGGAGGTTCCCTTGTTAGATAGTGTCAATTGTTCCTTAGCAAATGTCAAGAAGTACATTTTTTGCTCAGATAGGCCACTGATGAAATCTGAGTCAAACGAGTTAGGGATATTTGAAATAGACTTATACCAACGAGGATGTCAGAGGTGGCTCGTAACCAAACACTGGAAATTATCTGACAAATGTCTCGTCTGCAGGCCTGTTTTACTGGGCCGTTTTTGCTTCTACTGTCGAATAGTTTCGCCCGCGTCGGTATTCACTGTTAATTATTGCGCTTACAGTATAAAGCTAATCTTCAGTTCTCAGTGTTTCCCATTGGTGACCGTTCAAAAATTTTTGGTAAAAGTAACCGACCTGGATTTACACATCAAAGAAATTCCAGACGGCCCCGCACACGAGCGATGGATCGCAGCGATCTGTCATTGCGATATCGCGTGCAATCGATCTCTAGCCTCGACAGCCCTTCACGAGCTATTTGCCAAGCAATTCAGTTAGTATTACGAACGCCACCGTGTCGAGAAGTCCTGCTATGGAAAATGAACTGATACGTTTAGCAGCAGTCGCAGTTGACCTCCGTATCTCACTGAATACTTACAAAAAATAATTTAAATAAAAAAGAACTGTAATTTATTAGACTTGTTTCGACACGCATTTATTGGGTACTGTATGTTACTTTACAAATTATATTATATTTCTCACTGACCGCACGTGAACTGTTCACATCTGTCCAGTGTGCTAAGACAGTTCATTTTCTTTTATTAGTCTTCAGTTACCTTTTCATTCGTTAGTCTTTGAGTTTAACTGCAAACAATTTGTCTGGAATATCGATATGTCTATTCAGATTTTGTCAAAAACAGTACTACTGATTACCATAACTCTTGTTAATTTACGAGGGAGAGTCAGATTATATGAACAAACAAAAAAGTTTAGTATAGGTGAACATTTAAATCAAAATGTCCTCTTAACATTACAATGCGTATGTAATTCCGTTTAGAAGTTAAAAACTTTAATAATGCGTCTGATTATTTAATGAGCAACCCCGAATCCTCAGATAGACACAAGTATATAGCGACTACTTCATGAACTTCCCATCAATTCCACTTCTACAGCATAACCTTAAAATGTTAACCGCAAAATCGAAGGGTGTATTTTGTATTAGTTTTTAATACAAATCGCAACTCTAATCTCCACTTCACTTTTCAGAATAGTTCGTGGTCCCTCCATAGCTATAAAATCTAACACAAAGATCTTACTCGAAGTGGACACAGCGAAACGAAACAAACCTGCACGACCACGCTTAATAACCAGAGAAACGAGTGGCAGCCATATTGCCACATATCCCAGCTACCCAGCCATATTGGAAGCACACATCGCATGCAATCTATCAGATTGGCTGGAATGCCAATCGACAAGTGATCAGCGACAGATCGATGAGATTAGCTCAGACACGTGCGTTCTGCGAAGCGGTCAGTTGCCCGCGAGTGGGGCGCTTAACATGCCGGTATAAAACGTTAATAACCGTTTGTATTAGCACGCAACGTATATCAATTCGTATCGCAGAGGTTTGACTCAGGAGTTTGATTCTGATATGTTAGAACAATTTTCTTTTTTTTGTGACGCTTCAGGTTTATTACTTTTACCATTAGATTTTGGCCTACCACCAATAGTGAACACTCAGCTTTGGAGAAGATTACTATGTAAATGTTATGCAGCAGAGAGTGCAAAAATAAATCTGTCCTTAACACGAAGAGAGAACGAACCCGCTTTCTACGTGCACAACTGCACTAAAAACCAATAAGTTATTAGCAGGAATACAGGCATAGGTGAGAAATGCTCTGGGCAAGACCTACCCAAATATAATTAAACATTGTAAGTAAATACCAACAAAACATAAGTGACTGATTCCAGTAATTATGTTAATACCTAGAACCGGAACAAAGGAATCTTATCCTTGGTAATCAGCGAGTACTCACTTCGCGCTCTTCACGCACGAAAAGCTTTTGACGTCTTCTAAGGAAAATATATTTGTGTGGGATATCTAACCCCACATATCTCGGCCTTTTTTTTGTCTTTGGGGCTCACCAAAGTAACTTTCAAACTTTCGTGATACCCCTACATGTGATATTTTTTTTCTAAATGCACAAAAGCAACATATAAAGTACGTACAATACATTTTTTTAATTAATATGCGTATAATCATGACAGTGATGAGCGATTTTTTGGAAGCTGGGCTAATCTAAGAGCGGATTTGGCGATAATTTTTTTATGTCCGAGATATTTTATTTGCAGAATATAGAATACATTAAAATCTCGCTGTACACATGAGATGTATCCGATACACACTAATGTGTCGCAACACGGCGGTCGAGAAACGCTGTTCAACCACGTTATTGGCTGTGTAAGTAGGCTGTTTAGGTTTTCTTATTGGTAACGCCACGTAGCGCTCTGTATGAAAAATGACGCTGTGCTGTGTGCAGTCTGTGGCTAGTTTGCATTGTTGTCTGCCATTGTAGCGTTGGGCAGTTGGCTGTTAACAGCGCGTAGCGTTGCGCAGTTGGAGGTGAGCCGCCAGCAGTGGTGGATGTGGGGAAAGAGATGGCGGAGTTTGGAAATTTGTAAGACTGGATGTCATGATCTGTTATGTATATTATGATTTTTCAACACTATTAAGGTAAATACATTGTTTGTTCTCTACTAAAATCTTTCATTTCCTAACTATGCCTATCAGTAGTTAGTGCCTTCCGTAGTTTGAATCTTTTATTTAGCTGGCAGTAGTGGCGCTCGCTGTTTTGCAGTAGTTCGAGTAACGAAGATTTTTGGTGAGGTAAGTGATTTGTGAAAGGTATAGGTTAATGTTAGTCAGGGCCATTCTTTTGTAGGGATTTTTGAAAGTCAGATTGCGTTGCGCTAAAAATATTGTGTGTCAGGTTAAGCACAGTCCTGTATAAATTTTTCTAAGGGGACGTTTCAACTGGATAGAGTATTTTTTTCTGTTTTAACATTTTGTTGACATGGGTGCAGCAGTCTTTTTCATATTTCATGAAGCTTTTATTAACAATCTGTCACAGTTGCAGTACATATTTTTGGCGACTAGTTTCGAAACAGCTGGTTCATTCTCATGCCTAGCCTACTGACGCTGAACTGAAAGTGTCTGATCTGAATAATAACCACCAAAATGGCTATACATGCTTATAAAATATTCGAAGTGATTGTCACATTGCGAATATGTGCTAACCTAACAAGTCAAGAGTTTGATTGTGATGCTAGGTTGGCACATGTTGATTGTGAAAATCATCTGCGAACGTTTTATAAGCGTATATAGCCTTTTTGGTGCTTGTTATTAAGACCAGGCACTGTCACTGCAGCCTCAGTAGCCCACGCAGGAGTATGTTCCAGCTGATTCGAAACTAATTTCCAAACTTATGTACTGTAACTGTGACAGATTGTTAATCAATGCTTGAGGACAGTACTTATTGTTGTGCTGGGTTCAACGCGCTATCCTGGATGGAGACTGGTGAGTTATATCGATGGTGAGTTTTCATCGGAGGTGAGGGTATCATCCGGAGTGCCCTAGGGAAGTGTGGTAGGTCTGTAACACCATAGCTCTTATACTCTGATTTATTTTGCTTTTGTTTTAATTAATGTTACATCGTTGAGCTTCTGTAAATGTGTTTGTTTGAATCGATAACATAAAATTGTATACTCCTTTCATTGTAAGAACTTTGATTTCATGATTTGATTCTATGCAATGTAGTGTATCTGTCATTTAAATTCTTTGTCTCATTTGGAGGGAACAAAACTTACTATATATAAGTGTAATTTCTGTGTGAATAATTTTTTGTAGAAATGTCAATATCTGCAAATGTTCTGTTTTATTTAATGCATTTGGTTACTGTTATGTAAACTGCTGATCCTCACTTAGGGTTCTTAGTTCTTTAGTATATAAAAGGTGTAGTGGTTCCCCTCGGGAACGGAACTGTGTAGCGCGCGCAAATTGTGGTTGGCCTAGGTAGAAAAGGTGGAACAAGAGTCAGTCGGGGACGAGCTGCCAAACTGTGCACTGCCATGTAAAGGTTTTATATTGTGCTGGCTCAGAGAGAGGCTTTTTCTGCTACTTTCCAATGCCTCGGATGGATGGATAAATAGCTGGAATGATTCTAGAACTGGTATTCATCATCGCCACCAAGAAAGGCCAGAGTCCAGCAATTCTGTCTGCAAATCCGCCCACCAACATGCAGTTGCCACCACACTGCGCAATCACTGTAAAGGAGTACTATAATAATGTACATTGAAGGATCAGCTTATTGGGTGATTTAGTGTGCTCAAATATAAGGTAACTTATAACTGAATTTATGTACCTACCTTGATTTTTTCCTATCACAACACCTTTCAGGTTCCTCTCCATTTAAACTATGATTACCGAGTGTCCTAGTTTGTGGAAAAAATGAAAGCCTCAGAACATTAAATAATGTTGTTTGATCTTTGGTAAGAAGGGAGTGTTTAGATTTACTGTGGATTTAATGAAATTGTGGAAGGTAGTAAATGTAGTCTTGTGAAAGCCTCCCAGGGATGGAAACAGTCTAATTTAAAGTTTAGTGGAGTTTCAAAGTCACCTATTTAATCATTTACTTGAAAGTAGAAGACTGTGGTAATAAAGACAATTTGCTGTTTCTTTTAGAAATTAAAGTTCTTAAAAGTGAGGCTTATAAAGTTTTGCTTAGTTAATGATCATAGTGCTGCCTGTAGTAAATGTTAAAAGGTGATTCAGTTTCTTGTAGATTTGTCAACATAGTGTATCACTGCAGCAAAAGTCGTGAATTACATTTGTGGAAAGTTATATTGGTTTGCTAAGCACCTGTTTCTTTCGGGTATTGAAAGTGCATATTAATAGTGTAATAAGATCCACAGGTTATCCTTTACCACTATTTATGAAAACAATAATATCTTTATTCAAAAGACGGTGACAAGTAACCTGTAAGTGAATTCCAATTAACTTTCATTTTAAACAGTAAAGTATTTAACTGAGAGAGACTTAACCTATTACCAGCTCATAATTTTGCAGTGAGCAACATTTATAATTCTATGTCAACTAGGAAAGGATTTGAAAAATAGTACTTAACCTGTGTCCAATTAATGATTCTGCAGTGAATATTAATAGTAATGTTATAAAGACCATTCAGTTTGAATAAGCCTTGGAAGTATTAGTGTGTTTCGGTATCTGTTATATTTTTGCAAATAGTTTGTGCTGCTCTAGCTGTTAGCTTCAATCTTACTGTAAACATATGTAAGTGTCAGACTTCATAGCACTCGCGTGTGACAAAGTATAGGTTGTGTTTATCCGTTAAAGTTACTAATAACTATTTTATTGAACAAGAATGTTAACCATTCTCTTGCCTAATTAGGCTGGCGACCGTTTTCTTTATCCGTTAAACAGTACAGATAGGCAAAAATTTTGTTTGTTACTGTTCAAATATTTACGTAATTCTGACTTTCACGTCCGATAAGCCACCTCCGTTAGGTACAACACGGTCAACATAACAAAATTCCTCTCAGACGGTAACACTGCTCTGTTGCTTTATACCGTAATTGTTCTAACTAGATAGTCATATTTCGCGACCTGCCTCCAATTTTAAGGTTATGGTACAGCAGTAGCAGACAGAAGTGTTATAGGTCCGCTATTGTTTTCTATCTACATAAATGATCTTTTGGATAGAGTGGATAGCAATGTGCTGCTGTTTGCTGATGATGCTGTGGTGTACGGGAAGGTGTCGTCGTTGAGTGACTGTAGGAGGATACAAGATGACTTGGACAGAATTTATGATTGGTGTAAAGAATGGCAGCTAACTCTAAATATAGACAAATGTAAATTAATGCAGATTAATAGGAAAAAGAATCCCGTAATGTTTGAATACTTCATTAGTAGTGTAGCGCTTGACACAGTCACGTCGATTAAATATTTGGGCGTAACATTGCAGAGCGATATGAAGTGGGACAAGCATGTAATGACAGTTGTGGGGAAGGCGGAAAGTCGTCTTCGGTTCATTGGTAGAATTTTGGGAAGATATGGTTCATCTGTAAAGGAGACCGCTTATAAAACACTAATAGGACCTATTCTTGAGTACTGCTCGAGCGTTTGGGATCCCTATCAGGTCGGATTGAGGGAGGACATATAAGCAATTCAGATGCGGGCTGCTAGATTTGTTATTGGTAAGTTTGATCATCACGCGAGTGTTACGGAAATGCTTCAGGAACTCGGGTGGGAGTCTCTGGAGGAAAGGAGGCGTTCTCTTCGTGAATCGCTACTGAGGAAATTCAGAGAACCAGCATTTGAGGTTGACTGCAGTACAATTTTATTGCCGCCAACTTATATTTCTGGGAAAGACCACAAAGATAAGAGAGATTAGGGCTCGTACAGAGGCATATAGGCAGTCATTTTTCCGTCGTTCTGTTTGGGAGTGGAACAGGGAGAGAAGATGCTAGTTGTGGTACGAGGTACCCTCCACCACGCACCGTATGGTGGATTTCGGAGTATTTATGTAGAACGTAGATACAGATCTAGAGCCACTGAATAAATTTCTGGTCCGCCCACTGGAAATTTTATAGGATCAGTACACAGCATACTACTTGTAGCAAGAGGAGGCTGCCAGCTACGAAGAAATTCCATCTGGTAAAAAATTATATTAAGATCCAGTTAGATCTCCTAGAATATCAGCCTAGTTTGAAAGACTACCCGTTAGCTCCTAATGTAGAGATATACGAAGTTGATGAAGTTATACACTTCACGCAACGTGATAACCTCTAACTAATGATGGCTCATGGCACACAAATTCTCGAGAGTTAAAGGTGCTGGTATAAGTGCAACGATTACGTACGTAAGGAACTGCAAGATGGGCTTTACTTGAATACTGTCAGTTACTTGTAACAAATGACATCGAGCTTAAGCAAAAAAGGGCAGGCGAATGATGACATCTTTCTGTGACGAGGAGCAGATTGTAACAGATGGTGAAAAATATTTATCGGGAAGTATTAAGATAGACAGACGCTGTTCGACCTCTGGGAAACCAGCTTATAAAACGCCAAGAATCGTTTTTAGGGTATAAATTCCGAATATTCTTTGCCAGACTGTGTTCCTATACCGTAGACGTAGTGCAGAAGAGTTAGGGAAATAACAGCTCTCGGACAGAGGACTACAAGCTCCGTTCATGACTGGAACGAAAGATACGTTAATTCATGGTGTAGAAAAAACATACCCTCTAAGAATCACTGTGTTAGTGTTGATGTAGATGAATCGGTTTTGTGCAATAGCACAGCACCCTGAAGGAACTTAAAGCACGAGTTTCACAAATCCATCTAATACAGTTCCCATCGCTTTTGCAATGACACATTTGTGGAAGCCACAGCTGAGGTTGCAAAACTTGGATGATAAGTCTAGCTTCATCCGATAAACAACATGGGTCTCGAATCATGGCACAACCAATAGTTCAGCTTGGTCTTCGCTTTTAAGGTCCAGAGTTCATTGGCTTTTTGTGGTACTCATTACTCAAGACTTGTTTGATGCAGTTCTGAACGCCTAATACGTACTCTGGGAGCCTCTCCTTCTTTGCATAACTACTGCAACCAACTCACTGCTTTCTGTTCTCAAGCTTGGATCTCCTTCTATAGTTCCCCTCCGCCTCTCCCCCTTCCCTCCCCCCCCCCCCCTTCACACTTGCCTCCTTGATCAAATTAACGATTCGTTGACACCTCACGATGTGTCCTATCAACTGGTCTCTTATTTTAGTCAAGTTCATCAATGATTAAATTGTGCTCTCTGCAAAATTGTACCACGAGTCTTCATCCTTCATCCCGGCCCAATTTCAGTTACCCCACTGAAAAAGTAAAAGATGACTTTGCATGTAATACTCATTCAATTTAAGGACGATTCAGTGTTAGGAGGGTGATAATCGACTGGAACCCAACAGAAATGTTTTTATTAAAGTGTACTGGATCACAGAAACTGTTCCTATTGGGCTATTTGTAGCTTCATTTCCTTTCATTTAACGCAGTGCTGGACTCAAATTTTTTTTATGATTTCTGTGTGCGTGGGAAGGCACAGTGCGCTAAATTTCGGACAGACAGGGCATTAAATGTAGCGAAAAAAATGGGCTTTTTTGCTATCAGCCGTTCAGGTGTTTGTTTCAACAGAGTCGGGACGCCAGGGCCAGCTGAGGGAGTTAGCAAACTATTGTGCGTGTTACAGCCGGAATCTGGCCAGCAGGCAAACTGAGGATGGGAGGCGACTGTAGCAGCAGGAGAGCAGCACTTTCTCGTGTTTTGCTGAGAGCCTTTTGTACATAAGCATCTTATAGCTTTCGAAAAAAAACATGGTTTGCTGAAAATAATGGTCTAGCCACATGAGAGGCTTTCTGATTTCAGAGAATGTCTAATGTAAGGCTAGTTGTTGGGCGCCAAAACGCGCATTGGTAAATTTTGTCAATGAAGTCATGGATACAGGGCTGAAACGGCAGTTTATTTGGATGTAGAAGGGCAATGTGTAACGTATCTGGCACTTCATAGGAACAAGCTGTCTTCACAGGATTTTGCGTGCTCGAAGGAACCCCTATGTAGGGGAACTGTTTATGCGTCCACTACTAGCGGGAATGTACAGTTTGGCGGGAAGAAATAGCCGAGCGTAAGATTTTGTAAATATACTAAGAAGTCGGCGGCTAGATGCGGAAGAGCGTGGAACTGAGTCTGTGGCCAGATGCGTAGTGAGCTCATATTTAGAGTTTGTTTGAAGATGTGGAGCAGTGTGCACTGTGAGCATGCGAGCCACATACGTCGCAGATGGACAGAGGTGCACATCTTAGCGGATGAGGAAGGTCGACAGTCGTTGCGATGACGATGCGACCCTCGGCCTCCACCATGATGGTGGCGTTCTGCATGGCTGTCAGTTAATCAGTGAGCATAATTAGCAGCACTGGCCTGGTTTTCTTGCTCCGCACTTAGTGCCGTCAACTGCCTTAGATCCAGCGTTTCTGTGGTGAATGTATCAGTTTGTCAGTTGCTGTCTTGTCAATGGTTTGGAGCTAACACGATTCGAGAGCAATTTTCAGTCCGTCATTGACGTCAGAGGGGACTTTCTTGTTTCTTCAAGCAACGCTGCAAATGAACATATCAGTTAGATACGATATTGCAGTTACTCTGATTGTGATGCAAAGTGCCCTTGAACATGACTGCATGTCCGTGGGATGACGACAATGAAAATTTCTGCCGGATCGGGACTATCCGTGGTTATCCGTGCACGAGTCACAGCCAGACCCAAACTTCCATATGTCGTCAACCATGCGTCTACATGCATATCCAAAGGAACTTTGCATCGTAATCAGAATAACACAGGCACTGCAATGTCGAATTTACACTACTGGCCATTAAAATTGCTACACTACGAAGGTGGCGTGCTACAGACGCGAAATTTAACCGACAGGAAGAAGATACTGTGATATGCAAATGATTAGCTTTTCAGAGCATTCACACAAGAGCCGGCCGCGGTGGTCTCGCGGTTAAGGCGCTCATTCCGGAACCGCGCGACTGCTACGGTCGCAGGTTCGAATCTTGCCTCGGGCATGGATGTGTGTGATGTCCTTAGGTTAGTTAGGTTTAAGTAGTTCTAAGTTCTAGGGGACTGATGACCACAGAAGTTAAGTCTCATACTGCTCAGAGCCATTTGAACCATTTTTCACACAAGGTTGGCGCCGGTGGCCACACCTACAACGTGCTGACATGAGGAAAGTTTCCAACCGATTTCCCATACACAAACAGCAGTTGACCGGCGTTGCCTGGTGAAACGTTGTTGTGATGCCTCGTGTAAGGAGCAGAAACGCGTACCGTCACGTTTCCGACTTTGATAATGGCCGGATTGTAGCCTATCGCGATTGCGGTTTATCGTATCGCGACATTGCTGCTCGTGTTGGTCGAGATCCAATGACTGTTAGCAGAATATGGAATCGGTGGGTTCAGGAGGGTAATACGGAACGCCGTGCTGGATCGCAACGGCCTCGTATCACTAGCAGTCGAGATGACAGGCATCTTATCGGCATGGCTGTAACGGATCGTGCAGCCACGTCTCGATCCCTGAGTCAACAGATGGGGACATTTTCAGTACAACAACCATCTGCACGAACAGTTCCACGATGTTTGCAGCAGCATGGACTATCAGCTCGGAGACCATGGCTGCTGTTACCCTTGACGCTGCATCACAGGCAGGAGCGCTTGCGATGGTGTACTCAACGACGAACCTGGGTGCACGAATGGCAAAACATAATTTTTTCGGCTGAATCCAGGTTCTGTTTACAGCATCATGATGTTCGCATCCGTGCTTGGCGACATCGTGGTGAACGCACATTGGAAGCGTGTATTCGTCATCGCCATACTGGCGTATCACCCGGCGTGATGGTAGGGTTGCCATCGGCTACACGTCCCGGTCACCTCTTGTTCGCATTGACGGCACTTTGAACAGTGGACGTTACATTTCAGAAGTGTTACGACCCGTAGCTCTGCCCATCATTCGATTCCTGCGAAACCCCACATTTCAGCAGGATAATGCATGATCGCATGTTGCAGGTCCTGTACGCGCCTTTATGGATGTTCGACTGGTGCCCTGGTCAGCACATTCTCCAGATCTCTGACCAATTGAAAACGTCTGGTCAATGGTGGCCGAGCAACTGGCTCGTCACAATATGCCAGTCACTAGTCTTGATGAACTGTGGTATCGTGTTGAAGCTGCATGGGCAGCTGTGCCTGTACACGCCATCCAAGCTCTGTTTGACTCAATTCCCAGGCGTATCAAGGCCGCTATTACAGCCAGAGGTGGTTGTTCTGGGTACTGATTTCTCAGGATGTATGCACCCAAATTGCGTGAAAATGTAATCACATGTCAGTTCTAGTATAATATATTTGTCTAATGAATACCCGTTTATCATCTGCATTTCTTCTTGGTGAAGCAATTTTAATGGCCAGTAGTGTATCTACCGATACCGGGCAAGCGGCTTTCAAGTGCTGTACAACGTCTGACCTGTACGGGAATATTCATAATGGATGTACGAGTACAGGTCGTAGACCCATGTTGACGACGTTATGGAAGTTTGGGTCTGGCCGTGTAGGGATAGCCTAATGGTAAGGCGATAAGCGGGAAATCGGGGTTCGAGTCCCGGTCCGGCACACATTTCCATTGTAGTCATCCCACGAAGTACGAAAGCGCAAAAGACTGCACAACGGCCGGTCAGAAACTTTGCATCGTAGTCAGAATTACGGATAGCCAAGTGGTTGCTGTTTGGTCAGAGAGCTAGCTGCTCTCTGTAATAATAAAAAAAATAATAAATTAATTAAAAACACACAGATTACCACCAGACTGGACATATGCATTAATACATCTACTACATAAAAAAGGGAAGAAAACAGATCCTAGAAATTATAGGGGAATCTCCCTCTTACCAGTGACCTATAAGATCTTGTCTAAGGCGCTTTTAAAAAGAGCAGAAGAGATAATTGACAAACAGCTAGGAGAGCATCAGGCTGGATTTAGGAGGGGAACGTCATGTGCAGAACAAATACTAAATTTAAAGAACATAATAGAAATGAGGAAAATCAGGAACTTAAAATATGTAGTTACTTTTGTGGATTTTAAAAAAGCCTATGATTCAATTGATAGAAATACACTGCTTGATACTTTAAAAGAATTGAGACTCCATGCTAAAACAACTGCAATAATTAAAGGTACTTTGACAAATACAAAATCGAAAGTAAAATTTAGGGGAGAGCTCTCAAAATCGTTTGAAATAAAGTCAGGTGTTCGACAGGGAGATGGTCTGTCACTTCTGCTTTTCAATTGTGTCTTGGAGAAGGTAGTTCGAGAATGGAAGAAGGCCATCAATACTAAAGGGATTCAACTAGGGAGAAATCCAAACAAGATCACTGTCGACTGTTTAGCCTTCGCAGATGACATGGCATTGATTACAGAATCACTAGACATTGCCCAAGAACAAATAAGAGAACTACAGAAACAAGCAGCCAAAGTAGGACTACAAATATCCTATGAAAAAACAAAGTTTATGACAAACATCTGTGATGCTCCTCAAAATATTGCAGTTGACAACAACACAATACACAAAACAGATTCCTTTAAATACCTAGGAGAGTGGATTACATACAATGCCAAAGAAAAGATAGCTATAGAAACTAGGATGCACAAAATGGAAAGAGTGTTTCATATGACCAAAAACGTTTATAATAAAAAATCCTTGTCCTGGAACACGAAATTAAGACACTACCAAACAGTGGCCAGTCCTGAAGCTCTCTATGCGGCAGAAACACTTAAACTAACAAGAAATGGAGATCTTGAGAAACTAGAGAAGGTCGAAAGAAGAATTTTAAGGAAAATACTGGGAGCTAAAAGAAACGATAATGCTGAATACAGGTTAAGACCAAACAGAGAGCTATATCTGAAAACGGAGAAACTAACTGATGTAATGAGGTAGAGGAGACTACAGTTTTTTGGACATATATTCAGAATGGATAACAACAGACTAACCAAGCGGATATTCACATCACTCAATAGCTACAAATCCAAGCCAGCATGGTTCACAGAGACTGAAAAGGACATTGAAAATGCTGAAGTTACAATAGACACAATAGAAAACAGAACACATTTCAGAAAGGCAGTTCAAAAGGCAGAATTTCAGGAGAGAAAGAAAATAACTAGACGAAAGTGGACTCAAGAAGAAAGGGAACAACACTCTAAAAGGATGAAGGAAATTTGGAAACTGAAGAAATCTAATACAATGAAGAGTAGCCAAAGTTGATTCATCGTACCCTCCAAATGGGTTATTCGAAAGAAAAAAAAAGAAAAAGAAAAAAGAGAGTGGAGGGATCAACAACGAACTTCAACGGATGTCATGTGACGTCCGCTACGACCAAACACAACGAACTATAAAGAAAAAAGAAGTGGTAAGACAACCGTTCGCGATAAGCGGAAATGCTGGTTCGAGTACCGGTTCGGCACAAATTTTCATTGTCCTTATCCCATTCCACAGCTGATGGTTGTCCATTTTCGCAACTGCAAATACATTTAATGTATATCTGTTAGAGTTTGCATAAAAAATTTGTAAAGGATTTCATATTCCATTGGTGACCTCTGTGAATAATTATATTTTTATTGAATAAATTACTACGTTAATTGAGAGATTGTTTCTGTTAAACATCCACCATTCTTATTAAGTAATTTATCTGTGCAAACTTAAGGATCTATAGCTAAGGACTCAAATAATTCGAATTATCCATTAAAGCTGTGCACATTAATTTGTAGCTTAGATCTTAAAGGTGTGTCAGGCTCTTAATTAGTTTCCTGGTCAGGGAAAAATTACACACAGGGAGTTTCACAGATGGTTCGTCTACTTACTTCTCCAATAATCGAATTTCATTCTCCCGTCACAATTAAATTTTCGTTTTCCTTAACGGCCTACTGAGTAGTTTGTTTTATCTCATAACGAATTCTTTCTATCTTCTCATCAACTGCGGAGCTTATGTCTACATTGACTTTGAAAATGCCTTCACTACGCTGTTCTTAGTAGCCCACCCGCATTCCTCTTATCTCAATCCTCACTAGATTTACTCCAGTATTACCCCTGTTTGAATTTGTGTTGTGCTGTACCCCTGTGCCAGAAGTTCAGTTCTTCCTGCCAGCGCACATCAGTAATTCCAAATATAACTTCGATCTATCCTTTTTTCTTTTAGAATTCTCTCACTTAATCGATTCAGTCATGTAACATTCCACACCCCGATCTTTAGAATGATATACTTGAATTTTTTCTCCTTATTATGATGACTGCGTCCTCCTGGACTATTTTACCTTCTATAATATTGTACACAAGAGGATGACGTTCTCCTTAAAGCACACAGCAGAGCTTCATGTCTCCTTGCTTTCAAATTTTCGTGGTACCAACGTAGCAACGACATTTTGGTAGGATCAGTTAATCATACACCTACTAAAAAATGCCCCCCTCTAAAGGAACCGTTTGTTAGACCGACCTCTCTCATTTTGTTGCACCGGTCGTACAGCTGTATATGTGACTGAGACATGCAAGATCCCCACCGGAGCAAAGTGGGGGAAGGGTTGGGGGGGGGGGGGGACGAGATTCAGTGAAATTCTATGTGTCATTGACTTAAGCACGAAAGCATAGTTCAAAAAGTATATTTAAGAGTGAGGCGTTGCTTGTGAACGTTGTAGTCGCTGTGCAAATTTACTCTTAATATCTTGTGAGTTTAAAAAGGAGTACATTCGGAAGTATTAGTTTCTGATCTGACCGGTCGTTGTACAGTCTTTTGCGCTTTCGTACTTTGTCAGAAGCAGCCACTTTCCAACAAATCATTAAGCATAGGGCTGACAGCAATTGAATTGAAACAGCTGTTTTTCTGTCAAAACTGATGATTAGTGTAGAGAAAGAAGGCCACGTATTCCCTAACTGCTTGAGAACACTCTCTGTTTGCTGGTTGATCTGTATTGGTGATAAATGTGTGGCATTATCAGCAGAGGCGAAGATAAGTTAGGTGCCGGAGAAAGAAGTGGTTAGTCTTGGCGTGGCAAAGGTCTTGGGAGTCAACATGAATTACCGCTACACGACTGCTGCAGAGGCTATGTGCCAAGTTTATGGGCACCGAAGTGGAGGCCGATACTGGGAGCTGTGTTTACGTACGCGGCTTGCTCATCGCTTCGTAACAGCTCGTATAACTAAGTTAACGCTTGGTCTTTTACGGAAAAACCGAAGGATCAGTGGACAAACATCGTTCGTAGGTGACGTTAATCTTATTCTTATTCTTATCAAACACTTTTACAGTGCTGAAAAATTTCTGTGCTATGCAGTTTACATTAATTCAGTAGAAACAAGGGACTGAAGGGCACGTCGTACCCTTTGTACTGCACGCTGATCTGTTTTGTCAGAAGAGAAGAAACTCCCTGGCAGATTAAAACAACGTGCTGGACGAGACTCAAACCCGGAACCTTTACAATTCTTGTGCTATGCTATTATCGACTGAACTACACTACTGGCCATTAAAATTGCTACACCAAGAAGAAATACAGATGATAAACGGGTATTCATTGGACAAATATATTACACTAGAACTGACATGTGATTACATTTTCACGCAATTTGGGTGCATATATACTGAGAAATCAATACCCAGAACAACCACCTCTGGCCGTAATAACGGCCTTGATACGCCTGGGCATTGAGTCAAACAGAGCTTGGATGTCGCGTACAGGTACAGCTGCCCATGAAGCTTCAACTCGATACCACAGTTCGTCAAGAGTAGTGACTGGCGCAGTGTGACGAGCCAGTTGCTCGGCTACTATTGACCAGACATTTTCAATTGATGAGAGATCTGGAGAATGTGCTGGCCAGGGCAGCGGTCCAACATTTTCTGTATCCAGAAAGGCCCGTACAGGACCTGCAACATGCTGTCGTGCGTTATCCTGCTGAAATGTAGGGTTTCACAGGGATCGAATGAAGGGTAGAGCCACGGGTCGTAACACATCTGAAATGTAACGTCCACTGTTCAAAGTGCCATCTATGCGAACAAGAGGTGACCGAGACGTGTAACCAGTGGCACCCCATACCATCACGCCGGGTGATACGCCAGTATGGCGATGACGAATACACGCTTCCAATGTGCGTTCACCGCGATGTCGCCAAACACGGATGCGACCATCGTGATGCTGTAAACAGAACTTGGATTCATCCGAGAAAATGACGTTTTGCCATTCGTGCACCCAGGTTCGTCGTTGAGTACACCATCGCAGGCGCTCCTGTCTGTGATGCAGCATCAAGGGTAACCCCACCCATAGTCTCCGAGCTGATAGTCCTTGCTGCTGCAAACGTCGTTGAACTGTTCGTGCAGATGGTTGTTGTCTTGCAAACGTCCCCATCTGTTGATTCAGGGATCGAGACGTGCCTGCACGATCCGTTACAGCCATGCGGATAAGATGCCTGTCATCTCGACTGCTACTGATACGAGGCTGTTGGGATGCAGCACGGTGTTCCGTATTACCCTCCTGAACCCATCGATTCCATATTCTGCTAACAGTCATTGGATCTCGACCAACGCGAGCAGCAATGTCGCGATACGATAAACCGCAGTCGCGATAGGCTACAATCCGACCTTTATCAAAGTCGGAAACGCGATGGTACGCGTTTCTGCTCCTTGCACGAGGCATCACAACAACGTTTGACCAGGCAACGCCGGTCAACTGCTGTTTGTGTATGAGAAAACGGTTGGAAACGTTCCTGATGTCAGCACGTTGAAGGTGTCGCCACCGGCGCCAACCTTGTGTGAATGCTCTGAAAAGCTAATCATTTGCATATCACAGTATCTTCTTCCTGACGGTTAAATTTCGCGTCTGTAGCACGTCATCCTCGTGGTGTAGCAATTTTAATAGCCAGTAGTGTATCTACGCGTGACTTGCAAGCCGTCCTCAGCTTCAGTTATGCATGTACCAATCTCGTAATTTACAAGCTACACATATAACTGGGAGAAAGAAATGTTAGTGGCGCTAGGGACTTAATTGGTACGGTATTTTTTACTCGTGGATAGTTTCGTAACGTGAGGCACGAGTATTTGTAGGTATGCGAGCTTGCGTTTTTTTTTGTCTGTCTGTATGTGTATGTGTGTGTGTGTGTGTGTGTGTGTGTGTGTGTGTGTGTTTGTGTGTCTCGTAGCGATAGCATAACCCTCGCCCGCAGCTTATCTGAAGTAAAGCAACTTATAGCGACGTTCTCTACTTCTATAGCGATAAACGTAGAGTGCAGCGACATGAAGTAACTTTTTTTAACTGGCAGCAAAATGCTGCTGCGCTCGTGAGATCAAAGATAACATAACATAGAATTAAATAACGTAATCGTATTGAGTGAAATAGTTCTGTGAACGGACGTGAGACAAGCATGGAAAGTACAGAACATCTTTTTTTATACCTGTCGCCGTGCAGAGAGATACATTTCCGCTACTTACCAGTAGTGGGACGAAGAACTCTAAGCTGAAATGCCCTACAGACAGTGAATCAAATTTGCTTCATACGGGAGGACGAGCATCACGTCACAGTTCAAATGCAGGTCATTTGAAGCAAGCCTTAGCAGGGTTTTAGGCTGTTCGCGCACTCATCCACGCCGTCTTTGATCTCGACCCGTTTTCCTGTGCTGTGGGTTGTATGTCACACAGTCCTCTACTTATTAACCAGCTTCCTTTAAGAAGCTGAATCGGGCGAGGTCGCACAGCGGTGAGACAGTAACTTCGCATTCGGAAAAACCGATTCCAGTGGTTCCTATTCCTCCGTAATCAATTAACTAATTGGGATAGGACGTGGCATGTTTCTGCCGTGACGTATTACTGCGCGGAACATGCTAACATATGGTTACCAGTTTCTCAAAATCAAAATATGGGACACAAACTAGAAATTTAAACGAATCGACGTTCTGTGGAAACTTTCGTGAATACTATATCTTCTTCTTCTGCAGTAGTCAATCCAAGGATTGGTTTGCAACAGCTACAATGGCAGCTTGTTTCCATTCTGTGCGTCTTTCAGCTTTTGTCTTCATTTCTTTATAGGTGTTACATCCCACATCTTTCACGATTTGATCCATGTACCTCAGCCGTGGTCTTCCTCTTGGTCTTTTTACCTCGACATATCCCTCTATGATTGTGTTCAGGAGTCCTTTATGTCTTAATAGATGGCTTGTAAATTGCACTCTTCTTTTGACAATGAAACTCCAGAAGCTTCTCTTCTCACCTGCTCTTTCCAGAACCACTTCGTTTGTGACCTTGTCGATACATTTTATTTTGAGCATGTGTCTATAGCACCACATTTCAAAATAATTTAGCTTCTGGTCTTCCTCTGTCCCGAGAGTCCATGTTTCAAACCCATAGCATGCCACACTCCCCACATATGATTTCAAAAATCTTTTCCTGATTTCAAGGCTGATGCTCTTAGATGTTAAGATGTTTTTCTTCTCGTTAAAAACAGCCTTTGCTTAAACAATTCTACTTCTCACTTCTGCCTTGCTCCTTCCATCCCTGGTAATATTACTTCCCAGATAAGTAAATTTATCAACTTGTTCAAGCAGTTCATTGCCTACATGAACTTGGTCTTTCACTTGATCTTCTTTGTCGCATGCCATTACTTTTGTTTTTGCTTTATTAATTCTCGTATTATATTCTTCCCCCATAACTTTATCCATTCTATTCAGTAGGACTACAAGATCTTCTCCACTTTCAGCTAGGACAGCTATATCATCGGCATATCTTATCATATCTATTCGTTGACCATGAATTACTACGCCTGTCTGTGAATTTTCCCTTACTTTTTTCAGCGCCTCTTCAATGTATAGCTTAAAGATAAAAGGGGATAGTGTGCAACCTTGTCGGACACCTTTCCGTATCTGCACCTCTTCTTGTTTTGTCCTCCACGGATAACTGCTGTCTCGTTTTTGTACAGGTTCCATATCATTTTTCTATCTTTATAATCTATTCCTACTTTTTTGAGTACCTCAAACATCTTATCCCATTTAACATTATCAAAGGCTTTCTCTACAACTACGAAAGCTATGTATGTTGTAGGGTTCTTATCTAGTCGTTTCTCTATTATTAGTTTTAGAGCAAATATTGCTTCTCTCATTCCTCTAGCTTTCCGGAATCCAAACTGGTCTTCAGAGAGTGTAGCTTCGACTTTTTGTTCTATGCGTTTTAGGATAATTGAGGTTACTATTTTAGAGGCGTGAGTAACTAGTCTGAGCATTCTATAATTTTCACATCTTGTAGCAATGCCTTCTTTGGAATGGGGATTATAATGTTTTTCTCAAAGTCTGTAGGAATTTTACGCTGCTCGTGTATCTATGTAGTAGTTTTATGTTAAAATACTTGGTTTATGCTACAACTGCATAGATCATCGTACCTTTTTGTTAAACCTCGCACAGAAAACATTACTAATCGAGTAAATATTTCCTTGTTTTATTGTTGCTATGTGCAGACACATTATATCACTTTAAATGAATCATCTGTGAGTTCTTGGTGAAACATTGTATATTAACTAAGCAAACACTGCTTTTTGCCTTGTTTCACAATTTTGTTATTAATATTTACAGCACAATCTAGGTTTCAGGTTATTAGCCCATTTTGAAGTACATTACTGATTCCCAAAGACGATAAAGCACATATAAAGATGATGACAAGGTAAAGTTAAAATGATTATCTTTGCATTATCGTCTTTGGGAATCAGTAATGTACTTTAAAATGGGCTTGTGAACCGAAACCTAGGTTGTGCAGTAACATTAACAATAAAATTTTGAAACAAGGCAAAAACGGTGTTTGTTTAGTTAATATATCGCTTTAGTGTGACGAAGTCTTTAAGTGGGGTAGACAATGATTATTACTTATGTAAATTACTTTTTTCTTACGCTCAGTTGGCGTGGGAGTTTTGGGCTGGCAACTTTCTGAAAAATCCGTTTTATTATGCAAGGTATTAGGGACAAAAGGACAAATATGACTGACGACAGTATACTGTACAACGTTCCATCGGTATTTACTTCGTTTGCAGACTAATAATTACAGCAGCTGTTATGGTGTTTTTAGTTTGGTTAGTTCCTCCAATTACACATGACGCAAGCAAGCCATTAATGTTTATTTTCCCCTGTGCAGCAGGCCAGGTGATGACGTGTAGGCACACGGACGCAAAACAAAAAGTCTATACTGACAGTCATAGTCCACTTTACGGCACAGTTACAACCGTGCAAAAAACATCAGGTAGTAAATTATGTGATGTGTTTGTGGGAAGACAGATGCAGAGAAAAAACATCTACATACTGAAGTGGGTACATATTAAGATACCAATAATCAAACTATCTGTATCTATAACCCTAATGCCCTATATTTTGTAGAAGAGTATATGCCATTCTGGAGGTTGATATATTCAAATAGAATACTATAAAATTCGCACATGAAGTATCCTGAAAATGAGTTTTAGTTATAATTATTTCCTTAAGAATTCCCACACCATCGGTCCACAAAGCACTTGTGATAAAGAACTATTTTCCTGCAGCAGCATTAGTGGCAGGTAGTACAAAGGCAGCAATTTTTGCAGCAGATACCTTGAGATGAAAGGAAATTGCAAATGATCGAACGTTTTTAGCTGAGATACTTAACAGTTCTTAACACGTAGTTTATCGCGACCCATGTTTCCACTCATTTTTAACAAGGTTCATTTCCTCAAAAAGCTCATCTTGGCGTATTTCATTCAAAACATTTTCATCAAACTCCGGTAAGTTTTAAGAATTTGCTGAACCGACTTCCTAAGAAGAGGATGTTGGTTTAATCATAGAGTGTATTTTCTTTATTCTTTGGGCATGATAACATTTGGTTGTTATACACGTTACTTAAAACACGCTGTTTCAAAATATACGCGACGTTAATAAAATTAAAAAAATCTGACCAGGTGCGACTAGTGCTCGCTCTCTGAGGGTTCCGCACAAACTTAATTATGTGTGTAGACAGTTCATCCATCCCGGGAATCGAGAATCTCGACGATTTTTTTTTCTGTTATCGACATCGATACTGGCAAGAATCTGACCCGGGAATTCCAAGACTTTCGAGAATGTTTTATTTTCAAATTAGAAGTCGGGTCTGAAAGGACGAAAAAGATATTTTTTGTGTAATAGAATTACAGATTAGCACTTTCTGGATTTTTCTCCTTTACTTGTACTGTTAAACTTTGCTGGTTGCCAAATTTCATGATTCTCTGTCAACGGTAAGTACCCTATAGGCTTTGATGAGTGAGTTTGCAAGTATCAAAATATTTATTTATTGCTTGTTCAGTCTGCTTGTGACCTAAATGGCCTTATCTCTTGACTGGAGTGACTTATAAGCTTCTATTTTTTACACTGACAAGGGACCGTAGGCCTTAGAATGTGACTCAAATTTCAACTTGATAGGCCTACCCATTCCTGAGGAAAAAGGCTTTTAACAGTCGGATAGACAGTCGAACAGACAGACAGACAGACAGACGGAAAACGAGGTGATCGTACAAGGGTTCCGTTTTTATCAACTGACACACTGAATCCTAAAATATGTATTTTGTCAGGACAACTAAGCTAAATAAGGGACAATCCCGCAAAATACGGGGTGTTTGGTTGCCCTATGGTGTTCTTTGCGTATTGTTGCGTATGGAAGGCCACACTGAGAATTTCGCGAGAAAACTTTCCAGCACTTTCCCCAGATCGTCTCGTAGCATGACTTGAGAGAGGTATTTCTTTTCTTTTATGTCAGCAAACCAATCTTCTGTTTTCTCGTACGGTCAAGTAATTGTCAATGTCAATGAAATTCACCAATAGCCGTGTAACTTAAGATACTACTTTATTTTATTCTTCAGGGCCGATATGCATCTCTCCAAAGAAACGTAAACGTCATATAGAATCATAAGTCTCTCGATGTCGTGAATTACTTCATTTGAAGGCTTGATAGCGTGTTGCTATCAAGTCTTCGAATGAAGCACTAGTGTACCAATTGAATTCGCGACATCCAAAGATATATGGCTCTATGTGACATTTTCGTTTGTTTGTTTGGAGAGATGCAAATGGAGCCTGAAGATGGCATAATGAAATGCTGAAACTGGTAACTTTCATAACAAAATAAAGTAACTTCTTAAGTTACACTGCTGTTGGTGAACTTCATTGACATTGACACTCTTCTGATTGATTTGATGCTGCCCGCCACGAATTCCTCTCCCGCACCAACCTTTTGATCTCAGAGTAGCACTTGCAGCCTATGTCCTCAGGCCTTACCTCGTGTATTCTACAGCTGCTTCACTTCCTCAGAGGATTTCTACTCCGTCGACCGCAGAGCCTGACACGCATGCCTTAAACAGTCAGTCTCTGGAACAACGTGTGGGAATGTTCCGACACTATGATAATGAAAAGTCAAAATACTGGGATGATACTTGATTTTTTATTACTTCAATCTCAAAATCAGTAAACGATTTGTTATAATGAACATTTTCTAACAGCCAGTCTACTATTATTTGTATCAAAGATGGCGAAATCTAATTATAACTTATCGGGCACAACAATAATTTGTAACAACTGTCAAACACGCGTCTCGTGACATATGGAAAGAATATATAAATGTTCCCGGGGCAGTTTTAATTAACAGTTCACTTTTACACTAAATGACGTAACATCTGCAAGCACATATTGCTTCTCGGAAAACTTGTTGCAGACTGTGTTAACAAACATTTGCCGAGGCTGGTTTAAACACTAACTTAATTTGAGTAAGACGCAATATCCATCCGTATCACGCACATGTAGCTGAAGTGAAAGATAGTTCTAGACTGCGTGATGAGCTAGTCTGACCTGCCCGCTGATAACTGGTCGGTTCAGCCAACCAATCACAAACAACATTAAACGAAATCTTTAACTAATCCTTTGAGTGAGAAATTAGAGTTACTCAGTCATGCGCTTGGTGCCAATTCTAAGACGTGAACCGCAGCTTTCCGTATGCACGCTTCAGGCGGATTCGGCTTCGCCCTCAAGCTCTTCGGCCATCTATCTGCGCGTTGAGGCATTCTACTGATCTTGGCTTCTCGTTGACTTGATGCAGCGTGAGCCCCCATACACTGTACGATCAAACATGACAGAATGTGCGCTGAAGTGGGGCATAAATGCCACACGATGTTCAAATCTACGTCCGTCCGTTTCTTTACAATCACTTAAAGAAAATGCCGCGATGTTTGTATTGAAAATGACACTGACGATTTCCTTTCCTGTCCTTCCCCAACTCTAGATTTTGCATCATTTCTAATGACCTCATCCTCGACGGAACGTTAAACCTTAATATTTCTTCTTTAACTATTAACGATAATGAATTCAGATCAGGTAAAAACTGGATGATTTATTTGTACATCACAGTTTTACTAGGTACAATAGTACAGTATTGAGAATATTATGAAACAGATACGCATTCTCCGAATATGCAGTGATGTCAGCTGTCTGTGATACTCGAAAAATTCTGTAGGACTGGGTCTCGAACCCGGATTTCGCGCTTATCGCGGACGGTCGACTTAATCCTCCAGGGCCGACTACATGACGGATGAAAGCGTCGATAGGTGCTGAAGGCGTGCTCTACCTACTCGGCGGCTGCTCACGGTAAGTGGGAAATTCGGGTTTGAGTCCCGGTGCGCCACAAATTTTCATGTGTCGCTCTCAGCTGACGTCATCACATACTCGCAGGATGCGAATCTAATTTGTAATATTTCCCCTCAGCTATAATCGTCAGTGACAGTCTTTGTTCCTTCACATATGCATGCAAGCATGTGTGAAGGACATTGTATTATGAACAGATAGACACTGTATACACACAGACACTGTAATCAGCAAAGAGAAAACGCTGCTGCTTTATTCAACCAATTACTGCGGAATTGTAATGTTGACTTCGAGAGTTCTCAGTACACCAAACACTGGGGGACCTGAAAACTTGTTAAGTCCCAGAAAAACGTTATGCCACCCAGAGAAGAGTGACCTCGAACATTTCGAGTCCAACATTACCCCACTCAGCAACCGGGTCAAATAACATTTATGAAAACAGCTAAGGACAGAAACAAACCCAACAGTTGAAACGAGAAAAGACATAAGTGTCAATCTGACAACGTGTCTCTCAAAGAGGCGTGCGTTAAAGCTTAAAGTTATTTCTGTATAAGTGACTAAGATTTACACACCATCCTACCGTTAGCTAGAAAACTGAAATAGGCATGTTACTTGTAGTGTTGGCAGAAGAGCCAACACTGTGTTGCTAGAGGAGGCCGAAATGCACGCGTTTAATTACGCGCTGACTGGCGTGAGGTCTGGAACAGTTAAGGGAATTAATAGTAGCAAATAAAGTACGTATTTGATATAATACTTAACTTTAATCCACAATTGTAGAACATCTCTCGTTACGGTACATGCTTCACAATATTAATTATCAAATGCTATGGCGCCTTGCTAGGTCGTAGCAAATGACGTAGCTGAAGGCTATGCTAACTATCGTCTCGGCAATTGAGAGCGTATTTGTCAGTGATCCATCTCTGGCTAAGTCGGCTGTACAACTGGGGCGAGTGCTAGTAAGTCTCTCCAGACCTGCCGTGTGGCGGCGCTCGGTCTGCAATCACTGACAGTGGCGACACGCGGGTCCGACGTATACTAATGGACCGCGGCCGATTTAAAGGCTACCACCTAGCAAGTGTGGTGTCTGGCGGTGACACCACATTACTAACTCTGAGACATTCTAAATAATCCAACCAATTAATCTTCAGAAGCTTGTTACATCAGTAGCCAGACGCGTGAGAAATATCGCTACACCTAACAATGCACTCAGTTTCAATGTTGCGTAATGTAAGTAGCATGTCAACAGCGCTGCTTGCTGGTGAATCATCCTGCCACTTTTCCTCATTAATCCTACTCTTGGCTGATCAACTACGAACTCTTTCTTCTTGAGTGAAAGCGAGGGTATTCACGACGATCGAAGGAAGGAGGAAGCAACCATTGTATCATTAGAGCGCAAGCTCTGACTGGAGAAGAATGTTCGCGACTGTACCTAACGCTTACTACTGCACAGTTGCTTGCTCTTCCTAACAGCATCCCAGACGAGTAAATGAGTTGCGACTTTGCATGACATTGCTCGTATCTTAGGCACTTGGGCAAAGCACGGCTCTATTTAAGAAAGAATAGCTCGATGTAGTCGTAGGGTAGATCCGTACAAGTCTGCTTTCATGCCCCGCAGCTGATTCGCTGCAAATAATAACATGTAGCTGTAATCCTGCAATCAAGTAGCCTACGTATTGGCTAGAATTGCGATTTAGAAAAAAGCACAGAAATATAAAATAAAAGGTAAATAAATAATTTAATAATTGATTAATTACGTGTGTAATTCATGTAGACGACAGAGAATTATGCTGAACAATGTTTACTCAAGAAAGAAAATCTCAAATAAATAAATAAATGGGAAGTGGTCTTAAGACATTCAGTCAAAATACAGACGGGAAATACGCCTATCAAATGCAGTAAAGTTTTGTTGAGAGCGTCATGAGAATGGTAGCAAATCCACAAACTAAATAGTCATCAAAGACTCACGAAAACTAAGTCAACTTCGTGATCACAATACACGAAAGATTCACCAGCTCAAAATAGCTCCGAGCACAGCAGGATGATTTACAAACTAACAAACAAAATACGAAGAATAATAACGCATATTCTATTTGTTCTCAGATCCGGAAAGCAAGAAAAATGAATGAAGGTCCTACCCTGGAGCACTTCCAGACCCCTCGAAGTCCTTTCAGAAGGTAAAGTATAGTAGCTCCCGTTCACGACCCGTAATCAATCACCTAGACGACAGAATTCCGCACGTTACTCTAGATGGGTCTGCCTTCTTCCAGAACTCACGTAAATGTGTCCGTAATCGCCCCCTTGAGTTCGTCATTCGCAATGTTCCAGTCTCCATTTGGTGTTCGACTACTGTCGCCTTCTCCATTAGCTGAAGGCTGTCCCTAACAAAACTACATCATCCTTAAGCTCTACAGGCATGATTTGATTTATGTGGATCCCTTTCCTGCTCTAAAGTAATATATTACAACAATATTTAAATATTAAATACAAAAAGGGTGATAGATCAGATCCAAACAACTATCGGGGGATTTCGCTGTTTGATGTTGTGGTGTCACCGCCAGACACCACACTTGCTAGGTGGTAGCCTTTAAATCGGCCGCGGTCCGTTAGTCTACGTCGGACCCGCGTGTCGCCACTATCAGTGATTGCAGACGGAGCGCCGCCACACGGCAGGCCTAGAGAGACGTCCTAGCACTCGCCCCAGTTGTACAGCCGACTTGGCTAGCGATGGTTCACTGACAAATTACGCTCTCAATTGCCGAGACGATAGTTAGCATAGCCTTCAGCTACGTCATTTGCTACGACCTAGCAAGGTGTCATTATCATTTGCTATTTATCTTGTGATGCATGTACCGTCAGAGCGATGTTCACCAATTAAGGATTAAAGTTAAGTATTTCAGAAGCTACATACCTTCTTTTGCTAGTATAATTACTTTACCTGTTCCAGACCTCACGCCAGCCTGCGTGAGCTTAAACGCGTGCCTTTCGGCTACCTCCTAGTGGATTGGCTGTCTTGCCAGTCCACAACAGATGTCATATATAATATGTTGTCTTGAATTATCTTTACAAGAATTCTGGAACAATTCGACCAAGAACTTGGAGAATATCAAGGAGGATTTCGTCCTGGAAGAAGCTGTCCAGATCAAATTATCAACTTTAAGTGGATCATGAAACATCAAAGAGTGAGAAACAAGAAGTTGATCACCACTTTTGTTGACTTCAAGAAAGCATATGACAGTATCCATCATGAGTCATTACTTAAAATTGTCACGGAATTTGGATTGCACCTGAAACTCGTTAATCTTATTGGACTCACCCTTAAGAATACTAAATCAAAAGTTAAATTTAGAGGGGAACTATCTGAATCACGAAATCCGGACGGGACTTCGACAGTGGGATGGCCTCTAACCACTACTATTTAATTGCGCACTGGAAAAAGTCATGCGAGAGTGGAATAAGAAAAGCCAACCAAACATCGAGACTGGCAGAAATATCAAACACAAATGCCTGGCCCTTGCTGATGATCTAGCGTTGCTCGCAAATAGCGTGGAAGAGGCTAAACACCAAATTGAAGAACTCGAAAAATTAGCAGCAAAAGTCGGACTACGGATCTCGTTTGAAAAGACACAAATTATGCCATCCTTCAAGGCTGAAACACCAGCCATTACACTGAACGATAACAAACAAATTAAAACTGTAAATAAATTCAAATATCTTGGGGAGGTTATAAGTTGGAATTCAACGAGAAAATGTCAGCAGAAAGCAGAACAACTAAAATGAAACAAGTACAACGCATCACCTGGCCAACATACAAGGAGAAATGTCTCTCGACAAATGCAAAGCTCAGACACTGCCACTCTTCTATTAAACCTGAAGCAATCTATGCTAGGTAAACACTGTTCAAGATTAACACCAAATCAATCACAAACAAACTGCAGAAGGCAGACAGAAGAATCCTTAGAACAATTAGAAAACAAAAAATACCAAGTAGAGGGACAGTGACGAATATTACCTAACAAAGTTCTGTACCAAGAAACTGAGTCAATAACTGACACAATGCGGAAAAGGAGGGTTGCTTTTTTCCTGCCACATTTCTAGATTACCAGAAACCAGGCTAATGAAACAACTTTCACCTACTTTTGGAAAAGTAAGACCAAGAACAACTGGTTCAAAGAAGTTCAAGATAATTTAGACGAGTTAGGCTTGACATGCAACGAATTGAAGACAGAGGAGAGAAGAAGATCCTGAAACACAGTGACACGAGATTTAAACTAAAGACATTTACACGCAAAAAATACACCAACATAAAGAAAGGACAGCCAGGTCGGAAAGGATGAAGAAATTTTGGGAGCAGAAGAGGAAAGCCAAATCTACAACCAATATTAAGACTTAAATTTATATGGATTGAATAAAGTGCACCAATGTGGGCGTAAAATACGTAAATAAAAATAAAAATATTTAAATAAAGAAATGATACAAACATTCTGTCGCACTGATACAATTTACAATAATTATAAATACAATTTTGTCCATAAATAAATAAGCTAGTATTCTCGTGCAGGTACACTCATGATAAATGACAACATATTGTCCTTATAAACTGTTTAAACAATTATTTAGACCTGCGTGACAGAACTGTATTTTTTTTTCCAGTTGTGGTGTCCGCTAGCACATACGACTGACCACTTTTAAAGTAGCACAATTTTCGTAATAGCACTTGCAGTCAACATTTAAATAAAGTAAGTGGCAAAATACTAAATTGTTCATTAAATAATTACAAAAGTATGACTATATGTGAGGTTCATGCCGTACCCATCAGCTGGGGAAATGTAGAGAACACGATATTCTGACAAACCTTTGCATAATGAAAAATATGTAAAAGACATCGTAAATAAATAAATAAAATAGATACAGATACTTTCAGGGATGACAGTTATCGTGCAACGCTGTAATGTGAGACACTGTATGTTAAAATCGCATGAAGAGATTAAAAGTTGTTAATTCAGAGGTTCGTTGTGTAAATGTTTATTCACTGCGAAATATTAGTGTCTGCAGTTTCAAAGATATTTACTTACTGTTGTGTCAACGGAAGCGCCTCATTTTTCTGGGATCGCCGATGTATTCAGATTTGCATTAATATTTGGTTGTAAATTATCATATACTCTCAGAGAGCTGTAAGAAGCCGTCTTTCAGTTCGTCTCAAAGCCCACCATTCTTTGGAGCACATCCGGCCCTCTACAGCGATCGACGCATCGTCCAAATTTCCAGCTTAGGAAATTTCCCCATTTCAGGCCATGTGCTCCTTGCCTCATCCCCGGCAGTGGAAGTATTGATTGCCATTAGTTCCCATCTTATTTTCCCACAGCGTGTGTATTGACTTCCATAAGCTACTAACAGTGACTTAACATATCCTTTCCCATTTCTCGCTGACTTGGGATTGTCTGCATGCAGTAGGTATGGTTAAAATGTTTGGCGTTTTGATATTCTTATAATGTAAGTACAGTGCAAGCAAAGATGCAGTTGTGAAGCATAACTCATAAAACTATGTAGGTGGATGAAACTTACTGCATATTTTTGAAGATATTCATACCGTTTAATAGTTGTATTAGGCAACTTTTCCATCTGTTCTTTTTTGTAGTTTTGTTTGTCCAGCATTTTTTGGGGAGTATACTTTTTTCCTCGCTTGTCATTTGAACATAAGTTTCAGACTGAACACATTTTAACGTCTCTAACAGATGGGAAAAGTAAAATTGAGCGTTCGGTTTAGAGTGGAATGCCTCACAGCAGTTAGTAGTCCTTTCAGAACTACTACAAAACTCAGCCCTCATAACGGGTGAAAGGTCGCTATCACCAAGAACATAGGTATGAGATAAATAATCAAAAAGTCATCCAGATGATAACTGTTAGGTTTTCGGGCCACTGAGTCTTCGACAATGCTATCTTCAGTTTGGTAAGGAGCAGGAGAGGCAGTCCAAAGGAAGTTTTCGGAAGCCTTCCGATTTCAAATCCCTTTGATGTAATATCATTTGTTAATCCCAATGATTGAATCTCTCTCCACCATTTCTGGTAGATATGATATCTGTAACCCTTTACATTCGTTTGGGACCAAACGTAAGCAATTTTCTGGTGATTTGCTGTCTCATAATCAATGTGTATAACGTCCGAATTGGTGTTATTTGCATTAAGAACAAAAATTCCGTAAGTGTTTCATTTTTTGTTTGCGAGCAAAAAACAATACCAGTGGGAAATAGGTTTTTCATTTACCCAGTGCTTCATGTATAAAGGGCATTCAAATGTATCCCAGCCACTAGTGCAAGGTAACGGTAACGGTGTTATTAACTCAAAAATGTAGTTATACACAGTACACATACTCAAAAATAATTGCCAAAACTGTTGGCACATTTATCCCCTTGCGATAGTCGGTCGATTCCATACTATAAGAAGCTAGTAGGCTGCTGCTGGATCCAGGCCTGGACCCAGCCACACTAACCATGAATGCTTGTGTGCGTTACACCTGCAACATTCGCCGATATGATCATGTTAGTGCTTCATACTCCTGCGGCCTGACAAAATGCGTGACTACTACACTCTGTGTCTACTTCACCTGCCGGCGGTCCGCCCTGGTAGCTGAGTGGTCAGCGTGACAGACTGTCAATCCTAAGGGCCCGGGTTCGATTCACGGCTGGGTCGGAGATTTTCTCCGCTCAGGGACTGGGTGTTGTGTTGTCCTAATCATCATCATTTCATCCCCATCGACGCGCAGGTCGCCGAAGTGGCGTCAAATCGAAAGACCTGCACCAGGCGAACGGTCTACCCGACGGAAGGCCCTAGCCACACGACATTTCCATTTCCATTTCACCTGCCGGCGGCGGGCCGGGTAATAAAAGTTGTTTGCTCATTCGTCGCACTGTTCACTGCAAAAGTTCCACCTACCTCAGTACGGCGGCAGATCACCAGCCCGTTTCTCTGCATACGTATGTACTGCGCTGATGACGTAAAAGCAGCGTTGAAAAAAACGCCGTCAATACTTACGTTGCAAAGTCCGCGTAAACAATGGTAGCAAGCTATACTGTAAATTCTTATAGTACTTTAAGAGCGGAAAGTGGTTGCTCCGTTCTCTCATTAAAATGTCAAAATTATGAAACTACCCTTTATTCCATTCCAGTTAAAAAAAATACCTGCCATCAGCCCACATGTACACTACTGGCCATTAAAATTGCTACACCACGAAGATGACGTGCTGCAGACGTGAAATTTAACCGACAGGAAGAAGATGCTGTGATATGCAAATGATTAGCTTTTCAGTGCATCCACACAAGGTCGGCGCCGGTGGCGACACCTACAACGTGCTGACATGAGGAAAGTTTCCAACCGATTTCTCACACACAAACAGCAGTTGGCCGGCGTTGTCTGGTGAAACGTTGTTGTGATGACGAATGTCTCGCCAATATGCTGCCGATAAGATTGCACTATCGGTTGGAGGATTGCACTCACGTATCGTACAGTCATTATGGTGCCTTCCATGACCACCAGCGACGTACGTCGGCCCCACATAATGTCACCCCAAAACATCAGGGAACCTCCATCTCGCTGCTCGCGCTGGACAGTGTGTCTAAGGCGTTCAGCCTGACCGGGTTGCGTCCAAACGCGTCTCCGACGATTGTCTGGTTGAAGGCATTTGCGACACTCTTCGGTGAAGAGAACGTGATGTCAATCCTGAGCAGTCAATTCGGCATGTTGTTTGGTCCATCTGTACCGTACTGCATGGTGTCGTGGTTGCAAAGATGGACCTCGCCATGGACGTCGGAAGTGAAGTTGCGCATCATGCAGCCTATTACGCACAGTTTGAGTCGTAACACGATGTCCTGTGGCTGCACGAAAAGCATTATTCAACATGGTGTCGTTGCTGTCAGGGCTCCGACGAGCCATAATCCTTAGCTAGCGGTCATCCACTGCAGTAGTAGCCCCTGGGCGGCCTAAGAGAGGCGTTTCATCGACAGTTCCTGTCTTTCTGTATCTCCTCCACGTCCGAACAACTTCGCTTTGGTTCACTCCGAAACGCCTGGACACTTCCCTTGTTGAGAGCCGTTCCTGGCACAAAGTAACAATGCGGACGCGATCGAACCGCAATATTGACCATCTAGGCTTGGTTGAACTACAGACAACACGAGCCGTGCACCTCCTTCCTGGTGGAAAGACTGGAAGTGATCGGCTGTCGCCCCCCCCCCCCCCCCCTCCCCGACTAATAGGCGCTGCTCATGCATGGTTGTTTACATATTTGGCCGGGTTTAGTGACAACTCTGAACGGTCAAAGGGACTGTGTCTGTGATAGAAAATCCACAGTCAACGTCTATCTTCAGGAGTTCTTGGAATCAGGATAATACAAAACTTTTTTCATGTGCGTATATTCGGATATGTTTGATCAGATAGTGTATGACGACTCGGCAGATACAGCAATCATCAAGGTGGTGCACAGGCAAACGCCAGGATAAATCTTGTACCAATTAGAATTTGAACTTTCGAGTTTTGGGTTCTATAATGATATTTCACAATTCCGCCCATCAGGACACATAAGGACACATATTGGTTATTCAGTACTGTGATACAGATTCTAAAATTACATGTACAAACAAACAAAAACTATTTCTTCCATGTTATTATGTTGAACACGGGAATTACTGGTATAGAAAAAAAACAAGCTTGTTAAAAACTTATTTTTGCTCCACAGCTCACGAAAAGTTCAACAAGTCACTGCTTCTCTATTCTGATCTAAAACTGAGAACACAGTGGCCCTATCGATTAGCAAATTTTTGTTGGCAGAACTTGGGAAAACGTACTGCTATTAACCATCGGTACTCTGCGTTTTTAGAATTGTGATTCATAGGATTTTTGAACAGCACTCCCTCGATCTTCTTGGTTCTCCTGATAGCCTTCCATTGTCTTACTAAAAACTGTGTTGATTTAAGTTGGCAGGTGTGTAGATGGGCAAAATAATGCAATACGTATTTTCTTGTTTGTGCCCCAGTTCACTCTCGAGGGGTAAAATATTCTCAAAAAGGTAATTTGGTATAGTAACTTTACAGGGAATATCTGCGAAACGATCACATACAAAAATGTTTTTCATATAAAAGTTGATATGTAATTAACGTTCTTGAAAATTGTATAATAAACTTTCGTAATAATTTGAAATTTTGCAAGATACTCTACCACCATCAAGTAATTTAGAAAAATGTGTTACAACATAGTTTAAAGAAGCTTTCAAGCCACATAAATCCTCGTGTAACACATCTGGTTTCTGAAATACCATTTTTGGAAAATAAGTGGTACTCGGTGTGCTGTCGGAACATTTTCAACGATCGGCTAAATATCCTGTTCTGTATCAGGTACATTTCAATGCATGGTAAGCCTAGGCGAGGAGAAGGAATTGTGTACTAGTGACTGCAGGTTGATTGTGTTGTGTCTCAGGTAGAGATTGAGATCATAATCATTCAACAGAACTAGATCTGAAAATCTTCCCTCAAAGTTCTTCCGGCGACCAAAGCCGTATACATCCCACGCCTGTACCTGCGCCACCGAACCCTTTGAGCTCACAGACGAACAAGTTCCTCATCCTCTGGTAAGATGCTTTAAACGGCTATTTCACATTGACCACTCGAAGCATCTAACAATAACACAGATTTTTCTCTCTCAATGGGAGAGAAAACATCCTTCAAATATCTTTTGGTCTGGTCATACGTTTCACAGAATTCGATGCTGTCACAAGGACATTTGGGGCTTTACAAAGATATTCTCGAATCTAGGTCCAAACTCACCATTGGTTTCTTTTGAAACTATTTTTCAGTGTGAAAAAAATGTTTTGAGCGTCGTACCCAAGGACAAAAAAGTTGTTCATCCGCTGACCCCAAACGGTTGGAACGTACAGGTACATCTGTGGGATGTAAATGGCTTTCGATGTTGGAAGAACTTTGTGGGAAGATATTCAGGTCTAATTTTGTTTAATGATTATGGTGTCAGTCTCCACTTGATAAACAATATAATCAATCTGTACATACTCTATGTAGAAATAACATGCCAAATTACCTTTTGAGGTGTTTTTTACCCATCAAAGGTGAAATTATGCCCAAAGAAAAAGTACGCGTTGCATCACTTACGCCCTTCTATATACCCGCACAAAATTCATTAAGATCGTTTGTTCCATTGTAAGTCATGTTCAATATGAGCCATTTTTCAGAGGTGACAAATTTTCCAAATAAAATCTTCTATCCAGAAACGCTGGCGTGGGGAGCTATAGTCTGAATAGACGTTATCGGTGGCATGTGAGGGAAATAACTAACCACACTTCAAAAAAGAGAGGGGCAAGTGAGACAACAGCCACATCTTGTGTCTGTAAAGAGTAAACTTGAATTACTATCTGCAGAATTTCTGTTCATAATATTCATTTAGGAAGATTAAACCTTATACAGGGTTATTACAAATGATTGAAGCGATTTCACAGCTCTACAATAACTCTATTATTTGAGATATTTTCACAATGCTTTGCACACACATACAAAAACTCAAAAAGTTTTTTTAGGCATTCACAAATGTTCGATATGTTCCCCTTTAGTGATCCGGCAGACATCAAGTCGATAATCAAGTTCCTCCCACACTCGGCGCAGCATGTCCCCATCAATGAGTTCGAAAGCATCGTTGATGCGAGCTCGCAGTTCTGGCACGTTTCTTGGTAGAGGAGGTTTAAACACTGAATCTTTCACATAACCCCACAGAAAGAAATCGCATGGGGTTAAGTCGGGAGAGCGTGGAGGCCATGACATGAATTGCTGATCATGATCTCCACCACGACCGATCCATCGGTTATCCAATCTCCTGTTTAAGAAATGCCGAACATCATGATGGAAATGCGGTGGAGCACCATCCTCTTGAAAGATGAAGTCCGCGCTGTCGGTCTCCAGTTGTGGCATGAGCCAATTTTCCAGCATGTCCAGATACACATGTCCTGTAACGTTTTTTTTGCAGAAGAAAAAGGGGCCATAAACTTTAAACCGTGAGATTGCACAAAACACATTAACTTTTGGTGAACTGCGAATTTGCTGCACGAATGCGTGAGGATTCTCTACCGCCCAGATTCGCACATTGTGTCTGTTCACTTCACCATTAACAAAAAATGTTGCTTCATCACTGAAAACAAGTTTCGCACTGAACACATCCTCTTCCATGAGCTGTTGCAACCGCGCCGAAAATTCAAAGCGTTTGACTTTGTCATCAGGTGTCAGGGATTGTAGCAATTGTAAACGGTAAGGCTTCTGCTTTATCCTGTTCCGTAAGATTTTCCAAACCGTCGGCTGTGGTACGTTTAGCTCCCTGCTTGCTTTATTCGTCAACTTCCGCGGGCTGCACGTGAAACTTGCCCGCACGCGTTCAACCGTTTCTTCGCTCACTGCAGGCCGACCCGTTGATTTCCCTTTACAGAGGCATCCAGAAGCTTTAAACTGCGCATACCATCGCCGAATGGAGTTATCAGTTGGTGGATCTTTGTTGAACTTCGTCCTGAAGTGTCGTTGCACTGTTATGACTGACTGATGTGAGAGCATGTCAAGCACGGAATACGCTTTCTCGGCTCCAGTCGCCATTTTGTCTCACTGCGCTGTCGAGCGCTCTGGCGGCAGAAACCTGAAGTGCGGCTTCAGCCGAACAAAACTTTATGAGTTTTTCTACTTATCTGTAGTGTGTTGTGACCATATGTCAACGAATGGAGCTACAGTGAATTTATGAAATCAAAAAATGGCTCTGAGCACTATGGGACTTAACATCTATGGTCATCAGTCCCCTAGAACTTAGAACTACTTAAATCTAACTAACCTAAGGACAGCACACAACACCCAGCCATCACGAGGCAGAGAAAATCCCTGACCCCACTGGGAACGGGAACCCGGGCGTGGGACGCGAGAATGCTACCGCACGACCACGAGATGCGGGCTTTATGAAATCGCTTCAATCATTTGTAATAGCCGTGTATTGCTACTAATGACTTACAAGCGTACAACGTGTTTATTTATATTAAATCCATGGTCAACGGTCGCATCATTTTCATCCTGACAAGACACCTGCTCACTCACTGATTAGCAGTAAGGACTCATCAGACAAAGTTAATGTCTCTACAACAACATGAAAATGTGCCATGATGCTGATGTTACAGATAGCGTGATCCAAACCGTATATTGAAGGAATCTGAGTGTTGCAAATTATTACGGTACCATCAGTTGATAATATATTAGTAAGTAGCTAAGTCAAATCCCAATACCACTTGGTGCGAAGTTCGCGCTGTGATGCATCAAGGAGATTGGTAACGGATGAAGATGAATTGTAGACTGGAGTGTTGATATACGTATTATTGCCAATAGCGTTATTTACTGCTTAATTAGTCCCACTTGATTCTGTACTACTGCTCTCTACGGAAGTTCCAGTGATTGTGTTTCTTGTGATATTGATGCAGTGAGTCAGCTGCTTATATGGTGGTTCTGCAGCTTCGTTCGAATTTATGTGCATTGTTCATTACCTCCGTTGAAAATTTTTGTTTCAATGTGTGTTTAGCATCAGTATAGGTGCTATAAAGCGATAACGTTGGCGATAGTTTTCACTCAAACGCATATTGATCTCTGCTTCGGTAATGTCGTGTCAGGCTTAATTTCGTGCGTGCCCGTATAGAGCCCGAGACAGTTGTGAGACATAAATTCGTAGGCTTCCACGGCCATTGTCATTTCGGATAAAATAATTTCGGGTTGGACCACGTCATTGTAACTACTAAAACAGCTAAATTGGCATATTAGCAGAATCTTCCGTCGGTTCTTGGTAGAACAACATTATAATAATAAATGAAAAGCACCAGTTTGCTTTTGTTCTACAATATTATTTTTATTGCTAACCGGTTTTCGGCTTACAAGGCCATCTTCAGACATTTACTGAGTATTATCACTAAAGAAATTAAATGTTAGCAGACATCCTAAATGACCAGACACAACTCAACACTTCCCCTCTCCTAAACTTCATATAATCATCTTTGTTGTTCATTACTTCCCACACTCTCTCTTCCTACATATTCCCATTTTCCTGTAGTCATTAAGTTGTTTTATTTGTTGCAGTTGTCTTTGTATTCCACATATGCTGTAGTTTCAATAGTTAAGGGTTTGCTTTTAACTTGTACTTGTATTACTGTCCATGTTTAACTCCCCTTGTAGTTGTCTCATCAAATACTGTTCATAATTTACTTTGCTCATTTATGTAATGTAAACTGGTATACAGCCACTCCTTTGATTATAATGTTAATGTTAAAATGCAGTACCATCACACTCTCAAACTGTAGGTTCCCTCAAACACCTCAGTTTTCCTGAATTTACTAATTTCTGTTTATTTTATTGATATTGCTTAAGTTCCTCGTGTATTCTGTATTTACATTGACAACTGTCTCTTCTTTTTTAATTGGTTGGGTATCACTCTCCATGTTTCATACCTCTTGATGCAGCCTTGTCTAGTACTAATTTTATCTTCCAGAATGAGATTTTCACTCTGCAGCGGAGTGTGCGCTGATATGAAACTTCCTGGAAGATTAAAACTGTGTGCCCGACCGAGACTCGAACTCGGGACCTTTGCTTTTCGCGGGCAAGTGCTCTACCAACTGAGCTACCGAAGCACGACTCACGCCCGCTACTCACAGCTTTACTTCTGCCAGTACCTCGCCTCCTACCTTCCAAACTTTACAGATGCTCTCCTGCGAACCTTGCAGGAGCACACAGTTTTAATCTGCCAGGAAGTTTAATTTTATCTTATTTTATTAGTTTTGTTTATTAATAGAAACTGTTATGTAGGCATGCTATTCCTATTTTGTGCTAAAGGTTTTCCTGTCAACTCCATTGTTATTTATGTACTGTTCAGTTTTTACTATTTCATTGCAAAGATGTTACTCACTGTATGTTTCTACTTCACTCTAGATGTGTTACTTCTCTTCCAGTGTTGTCTGCTAACATTTAACTTCTTTGGTGATAATACTCAGTAAATGTCTGAAGATGGCCTTGTAAGCCGAAAACCGGTTAGCAATAAAAATAATATTGTAGAACAAAAGCAAACTGGAGCTAAATTGGCGATTTCTACCGACTTACTGCGGTCCTCTCTGATGGTTCACTTAACCAGTACCGAATACCCGAAACCATTTTATTAAAATTGTGGGACTTTTTACCCACTTTTTTGTTGCACCACCTTCCAGCACCCATATTGGTGAAAATGTAATCACATGTCAGTTCTAGTATAATACATTTGCCCAATGAATACACGTTTATCATCTGCATTTCTTCTTGGTGTAGCAATTTTAATGGCCAGTAGTGTATGATCAAAAGCATCCAAACACCGCTTGTAACGCGGCATTGACCACTAGATCTCACGAGATGCGGACCCGCCAGTATAAAACCGAGCACATAGTATTCTGTTGTCAGTTGAGGAGCAGTAACAGCAGAATGGGTCGGCAGGAGAGCTCAGTGACTTCGAACTTGGACTGCTCATCGAATGTCACCGTGGTAAAAAATTCACCTTGGACATTTCAACAATTCTAAACTCTCGGTGTTGTGATTGTGAAGTGGAGACAATCAAGACCAGGCATATCTCTTCTAGGCCCTGCAGACGAGCAGTGACAGTCGAGGTTTGCGGAGGTTCTCATTAAATCAGCGGAAGGAATCACTCGTGAATTCCAAAGAGCTGCTAACAGCCCAGCTAGCACGGTTACTATGCATGGGGAGTTAAAAAGAGTAAGTTTGTAACGCCGGAAATGCATATCCTCCTATTTCCATCTATTGCACTGCAAATTTTTTCCTTATTTTGTTACCTGAAGACATAACATTTCTGTGTCTTTGTATATTATAATTGTTTTACTATTTGTATATATTTATGAATTTATGTCGATGTATAATTGGTTTGTTTTGTGAATATTATTTATATTTATACGCTGGGTCTGGCCTAGGGAAAACTATGCTATCGAACGAATACATCGATAGGTCGTGTGGAGAACAAAAGTGTTTAGGATCTTTGGTAGTGTTAACTCTGCCGCGTGGAGCGCGGGCAGAGCAGAGGGGGAGTCTGGCTGGGGTGGTGCAGTGGAGCAGGTGTGTTGTGTGACGCTCCCGCGAGTTGCCGCGCTTTCGGGGTTGGGCAGCATGTAATTGCGCTCGACTTGCTATGATTGTTACTGACACGGTGTCGCGGACGGGAAGCATTAGCTGGCGCACACCAAGAGCCCGTTTCGCCTGGTGACCGTGTCGAGAAGAAGGCGCGCCAACATCCAGTTTCTGCAACATCGACGGCCGACAATGAGTGACTGTCGCCACCTCCTCGATCGACGGCTTCAAACCTTCAATCAACCAACAAGGAAGACTGGAAGCACGTAAAGTTTTAGAACTGTATGGCAGACCTCAGCTTTTCAAACTGTTCAAATCACAAAATTACAGCAACGTAGCATGAACCGTTGTTGCTCATTGTCCCAGTTGCATTACCAAGCAGGGTCCCTTCCTTTTCCGGAATGAACCCGAGTGTCGTTGAAATTCAAACACCAGCATTAAAGCAATATTATTCTATTTCACTGCTTTAATTTCAAAGTTCAGTTAAAGTATTCATAGATGGCTACAATATTTAGATTACACAAGCACAAATTATGAGTGCAAGTTTTGTTACCATATTTTAGCTTACCTGTGACTACAGCTCAGCTTGGTACGTACTAAATTTTACTATTGTTAATTGTTCAGAATCATTTAATTCAAGTTCGAAGTTAAATCTCTTATTTCTAAATTGCGTAGATTCAAGTAGCTTTTGAAATGATTGTTGAGGTAGTCCAAGACTAACCGTATTTTACTGAATTTCGATGTGCTTCAGAAAGAAAGCTCACTATTAACTTTAGTCACTAAATTAACTTTCGATTTTCCGGTTTTATTAATTCTTTTGCTAAATTAAGTCAGAGTGTAGCGAAATTTATTACTTCTGACAAACTTTCAGTTTTCACACTACACGTGTCAACCTTCAGTTGCCACGCTTCCAGTGCTAATTATATGTGTAATAACCTTCCTTTTTCAGTTACTATAGTAATTGTCCTTAGGACTGGCGACCGTAATTTCCACCAAATCTCAAATATCTAGTTAGCGCCAATTAATTGTTAACGTGACGACTGCACATTTACTTTCTTTATTAACTTTACCCCTTTTCAAAATTAATTTCCACCAGTTTCATTTGCATTATTCCTTTCATTTAGATGTAACCCTTTCCTCCCTCTTTACCGACAGATTGATTTCTCTGACGATTGCTTTTCCCAAATTTCCATTAGGTACACGCGGTTTAATTTTTCACTGTCATTAAGGTCGATAAGTGAGGGGGAGGTTACAAAGTGTAATGGTTGAGCTCCTCATACACCACACACACACTAAGCAACGCTTCAGATAGTGTAAAAGGCGACGCCACTGAAAAGGGATGACTGAAAATGAGTGATTTGGAGTGACTTGTCAAGGTATACCCTGTGGCAATCCTTTGGAAGGATTTGGATTTGATGAATTCCTAGAGGACGTTACATGCCACCTTGTGTAGTGTCAACAGTGAACTAAGGAGGAGGGGCTGTTACGGTATGGGCGTGTTTCTTGTGGTTAGCATGTGGTCCCCATACTGTTCTTTAAAAAACGCTAAATGTCGAAGGTTGTGAATACATTTTGCAGCAATGTGTACTGCGTGCAGTACAGGATGAGTTCGGAGACGATGACTGATTGTATAAGCATGACAAAGCACCTTACCTTAAAGTGGGATGCGTGAGGCAATGGTTTGTGGACAATAACAGTTCTGAAATGGACTGGCCTGCCCAGACTTCCGACTTGAAGCCAATGCAACACTTTTGGATGAGTTAGAACGTCGACTTTTTCCGGATCCCAGCGTCCAACGTCGCTACCTTCTGTGGCTTCGGCCCTTAAGGAAGAATGGGTTGCCATTGAAAATGTTCCCATCAGAGTTCAAGCCGTCATAAAGGGGTAGGGAGGGCCACCATAAAATAATATCCATTAGCAGGTGACCCGATACGCCTATTAACATTTTCATCGACTGCACTTCAAGCGAAATCACAATAAACATTTATGAAAACGAACTGATATGTTTGCTGGAAACTGTTCGGGATATTGTCGGCAATGTGTATTGCTCGCCACTCCCAAACTCCCAATACAGGTTTCTCAATGTCTTTTTTCCGATGCGCTTCTTTCCCTACCCCTAAAGATAGAGAGAGCTGTTCCATTAATGGTCCATTACTCGGGCAGTGGCTTGTTACAAAATTGTTAAGGCTTTCGTGGCCCGCGGGATTAGCCGAGCGGTCTTAGGCGCTGCAGTCATGGACTGTGCATCTGGTCCCGGTGGAGTCCGAGTCCTCCCTCGGGCAGGGTGTGTGTGTTTGTCCTTAGGATAATTTAGGTTAAGTAGTGTGTAGGCTTAGGGACTGATGGCCTTAGCAGTTAAGTCCCATAGATGTCACACACTTTTGAACATTTTTTTTCTCTCGTGGCCACTTGTTGACAAACTGCCTATTGGCTTCTGTCTCGGGTTCTTCGGCCGACGCTCATCTAATGATTTTACTGGCGTTTCGCCAGCACGAGTGGCTGGCATTGTCAAAGCTTCACCCTCCATTGCCGAGTTTACCACCATTTTCTTAACGCACGCCATTCAGTCATATCTGGACGCCCAGCTCTCGAGAAGCATGCTGGGTCGATTTTGTAGGACAGTTCACAAAGCTTTGTCCCACTTGCTCTACGATGTGATCAGACGCAAGGGGATGACCTGAAGATTTCTCATCAGACGCACCGGGATGACCTGAAGATTTCGTATGGTTACCGAATATCCATTTTCAGTAAAACATTTATGCCACTCATAAATAGTAGGCCTACAGGGAGGATCTTTACTATTCTCTGTACGAAAATTAGGTTGCACAGTTTTGGCGAGCAAACTCGGTACCGGCAAAAGCAGCCATCTTTGTTGCAACTGCCGCCAGCGTTTGTGGTGGTGTTTTTCCGTATTAGCGAACCACATGAGAGTAAACTTGATCTACTTTCCTTGAAGACGGCACCAAGTCTGTAAATCGCATGAATAAACTTTTACGAATTTTCAAAGTTATAAAGTCCTTTTTGATACAACCTGCAGTTCACGGACGATGTGTCCGAGACTAAACATGTGAAAGCTTGATGTATGTGTAGGTGCAGTCGTTTCTATGTACACATAGTTAAGTCATTTGACATCAGGAAGGACATCCATCCACTAATTGTCACAAAAATGCTCAAAACCCTCATATCAATACCGACCCCGTAGAGGTACAGTAAAGACGAACAAGAAGAAGTAGAAGAAGAAGACACACAGTAAAGTCATAGCTTGATGGAGATATGAATGTATGTCGAAAATTTTCTCTTTCTTACATGATGTACTGGAGGAGATCGAAATTTGTAGTAAATGGAAAAATTCTGTCGAGTTTATCATTGACGTGCAACAAGTGTTCAGTCAAAACTACGACGGGCGTTCAGTAAGTATGAAACGTCCCCTTATAAAAATTGTACTTGACTGTGCTTAAACTGACACACAATATTTTTAGCGCAACGCAATCTGACTTTCAAAAATCCCTACAAAAGAATGGCCCTGACTAACATTAACCTATACGTTTCACAAATCACTTACCTCACAAAAATCTTGGTTACTCGAACTACTGCAATACAGCGAGCACCACTACTGCCAGCTAAATAAAAGATTCAAACTACGGAAGGCACTAACTACTGATAGGCATAGTTAGCAAATGAAAGATTTTAATAGAGAACAAACAATGTATTTACCTTAATATCATCAAAAGTCATAATATATATAGGAATTCATAACATCCATTCTTACAAATATCAAAACTCCGCCATTTCTCTCTCCACATCCACCACTGCTGGCGGCTCACCTCCAACTGCGCAACGCTACGCGCTGTTCACATCCAGCTGCCGCTGCCCAACACTACAATGGCAGACAACAATGCAAACTAGACACAGACTGCACACAGCACAGCCAGTGACTTTTATACAGAGGTGGCGTTACCAATAAAAAAACCTAAACAGCCTACTTACAAGTAATACAACTTTTTTTTTCTGAAAGCAGCGTGGTTTTTGTCAGGCTTTCTGCGCATCATATTTTTCCAACTCTTTTGACTAAAAGCCTACTTTTCAAGATATTCTCTGTTCAATGCGATTGCCTTACGCCTTCTTACTGGGAGGGCCGCGCGGAGTGGCCGCATGCTTAGAGGCGCAATGTCACGGGCTGCGCGGCCCCTTCCACCGGAGGTTCGAGTCCTCCCTCGGGCATGGGTGTGTGTGTTGTCCTTAGTGTAAGTTAAGTTAGTTCGAGTAGTGTGTAAGTCTAGGGACCGATCACCTCTGCCTTAGGAATTCAAACACATTTGAACTGGGAGGGCCCGTAGGCCCGCATGGTACGACTCTACTGGTCGACGCCGGACTCAATGGCTTGCTGCATCAGTAAATTCGCTACCACCCATATACTGCTTCCCGCGGAATACAGGGTTATTACAAATGATTGAAGCGATTTCACAGCTCTACAATAACTTTATTATTTGAGATATTTTCACAATGCTTTGCACACACATAAAAAAACTCAAAAACGTTTTTTAGGCATTCACAAATGTTCGATATGTGCCCCTTTAGTGATTCGGCAGACATCAAGCCGATAATCAAGTTCCTCCCACACTCGGTGCAGCATGTCCCCATCAATGAGTTCGAAAGCATCGTTGATGCGAGCTCGCAGTTCTGGCACGTTTCTTGGTAGAGGAGGTTTAAACACTGAATCTTTCACATAACCCCACAGAAAGAAATCGCATGGGGTTAAGTCGGGAGAGCGTGGAGGCCATGACATGAATTGCTGATCATGATCTCCACCATGACCGATCCATCGGTTTTCCAATCTCCTGTTTAAGAAATGCCGAACATCATGATGGAAGTGTGCGGTGGAGCACCATCCTGTTGAAAGATGAAGTCGGTGCTGTCGGTCTCCAGTTGTGGCATGAGCCAATTTTCCAGCATGTCCAGATACACGTGTCCTGTAACGTTTTTTTCGCAGAAGAAAAAGGGACCGTAAACTTTAAACCGTGAGATTGCATAAAACACGTTAACTTTTGGTGAATTGCGAATTTGCTGCACGAATGCGTGAGGATTCTCTACCGCCCAGATTCGCACATGGTGTCTGTTCACCTCACCATTAAGAAAAAATGTTGCTTCATCACTGAAAACAAGTTTCGCACTGAACGCATCCTCTTCCTTGAGCTGTTGCAACCGCGCCGAAAATTCAAAGCGTTTGACTTTGTCATCGGGTGTCAGGGCTTGTAGCAATTGTAAACGGTAAGGCTTCTGCTTTAACCTTTTCCGTAAGACTTTCCAAACCATCGGCTGTGGTACGTTTAGCTACCTGCTTGCTTTATTCCTCGACTTCCGCGGGCTACGCGTGAAACTTTCTCGCACGCGTTCAACCGTTTCTTCGCTCACTGCAGGCCGACCCGTTGATTTCCCCTTACAGAGGCATCCAGAAGCTTTAAACTGCGCATAGCATCGCCGAATGGAGTTAGCAGTTGGTGGATCTTTGTTGAACTTCGTCCTGAAGTGTCGTTGCACTGTTATGACTGACTGATGTGAGTGCATTTCAAGCACGACATACGCTTTCTCGGCTCCTGTCGCCATTTTGTCTCACAGCGCTATCGAGCGCTTTGGCGGCAGAAACTTGAAGTGCGGCTTCAGCCGAACAAAACTTTATGAGTTTTTCTACGTATCTGTAGTGTGTGGTGACCATATGTCAATGAATGGAGCTACAGTTAATTTATGAAATCGCTTCAATCATTTGTAATAGCCCTGTACATCCTTCATTGAGATGAAAGTCAGAAGGTGCGAGATCGGGGCTGCAGGGTGGATGAGTAAGAACAGTCCAATAAACTTCTGTGAGCTCCTCTTGGGTGCACACATTTGTGTGAGGCTGCGCGTTGTCATGGAGAAGGAGCAGTTCATTTGCATTTTTGTGGTGACGAACACGCTGAAGCTGTTTCTTCAACTTCCTTAGGGTAGCAAAATACACTACAGAGTTGATCGTTGCACCACAAGGGAGGACATCAAACAGAATAGCCCTTCCAGTGTCCCAGGAGACCGCTGCCATGACTTTACCGGCTGAAGGTGCGGCTTTGAACTATATTTTCTGAGGAGAGGTGGTAAGGCGCCACACCATGGATTGCCATTTTGTTCCCGGCTCGAAGTGATGAACCGATTTTTCATCGTCTGTGAAGATGTTCGACAAAAAATTGTCACTATCAGCCTCCTAGCATGCAAACGATTCCGCACGGATGATTCTCCGTTGTTCTTTATATAGCTATCTGCTGGGCGGTGAGGAACCCAGTCGGCACACACCTTTGAGCATCCCAGCGGGTGAACGAGTGTGTGAGCACTACCAGCAGCGAAGTGTTTGATTATGATCCTTCGATCACCTCGAACGACAGTGTCCGCTCACTCCAACACTGCAGGAGTCACGGCTGCGTGCGGCCGGCAAGCAAACGGGAGATCGGGCAGGTTTACGCGACTTGTCTGCGATGATGGCAGACGCCTTGGCCAACAACTCATCGTGCTTTTGTTCACTGCCAGGTCACCGTAGACATTCTACACCTACATCTACATCCATACTCCGCAAGCCACCTGACGGTGTGTGGCGGAGGGCACTTTGAGTACCTCTATCGGTTCTCCCTTCTGTTCCAGTCTCGTATTGTTCGTGGAAAGAAAGATTGTCGGTATACCTCTGTGTGGGCTCTAATCTCTCTGACTTTATCAAATGGTCCAAATGGCTCTGCGCACTATGGGACATGACATCTGTGGTCACCAGTCCCCTAGAACTTAGAACTACTTAAACCTAACTAACCTAAGCACATCACACACATCCATGCCCGAGGCAGGATTCGAACCTGCGACCGTAGCGGTCACGCGGTTCCAGACTGAAGCGCCTACAACCGCACCGGCCGGCCTGATTTTATATCGCGAGATATACGTAGGAGGGAGCAATATACTGCTTGACTCATCGGTGAAGGTATGTTCTCGAAACTTCAACAAAAGCCCGTACCGGGCGTCTCTCCAGCAGAGTCTTCCACTGGAGTTTATCAATCATTTCCGTAACGCTTTCGCGATTACTAAATGATCCTGTAACGAAACGCGCTGCTTTCCGTTGGATCTTCTCTATCTCTTCTATCAACCCTCTCTGGTACGGATCCCACACTGGTGAGCAATATTCAAGCAGTGGGCGAACAAGTGTACTGTAACCTACTTCCATTGTTTTCGGATTGCATTTCTTTAGAATTCTTCCAATGAACCTCAGTCTGGCATCTGCTTTACCGACGATCAACTTTATATGATCATTCCATTTTAAATCACTCCTAATGCCTACTCCCAGATAATTTATGGAATTAACTGCTTCCAGTTGCTGACCTCCTATATTGTAGCTAAATGATAAAGGATCTTTCTTTCTATGTATTCGCAGCACATTACACTGGTCTACACTGAGATTCAATTGCCATTCCTTGCACCATGCGTCAGTTCGCTGCAGATCCTCTCGATGTACTACAGCATCATCCGCAAAAAGCGTCAGTGAACTTCCGATGTCATCCACAAGGTCATTTGTGTATATTGTGAATAGCAATCCTACGACACTACCCTGCGGCACCCCTGAAATCACTCTTACTTCGGAAGACATCTGTCCATTGAGAATGACATGCTGCGTTCTGTTGTCTAGAAACTCTTCAATCCAATCACACAATTGGTCTGATAGTCCATATGCTCTTACGTTGTTCATTAAACGACTGTGGGGAACTGTATCGAACGCCTTGCGGAATTCAAGAAACACGGCATCTACATGGAAACATCTGTCCATGGCCCTCTGAGTCTCGTGTACGAATAGCACGAGCTGGGTTTCCCACGATCGTCTTTTTCGAAACCCATGCTGATTCCCACAGAGTAGATTTCTAGTCTCCAGAAAAGTCATTATACTCGAACATAATACGTGTTCCAAAATTCTACAGCTGACCGACGTTAGAGATATAGGTCTATAGTTCTGCACATATGTTCGACTTCCCTTCTTGAAAACGGGGATGACCTGTGCCCTTTTCCAATCCTTTGGAACGCTACGCACTTCTAGAGACCTACGGCACACCGCTGCAAGAAGGGGGCCAAGTTCCATCGCGTACACTGTGTAAAATCGAACTGATATCCCATCAGGTCCAGCGGCCTTTCCTCTTATGAGGGAAGCAAGCGCCTATGAATACATGCGATGCTCTGCTTTTCCACCAAAAGAAACTCAATGACAGCTTTCTGCTTAGAACGCTCCTCCGTTAAAGACGCCATTTTTAATGCTAACTACGGTGTCGCCAGCTATAGGAAGTAAATGAAACTACAGGAGCTGAAGCGGGCATATTCCACGATGTCCCACAAGAAATCTCGCACTTTTTCAACCGAAATTTGCCGATAAAAAAGTGTTGCATTGCATATTGAATGTCCCTCGTAATACCTTAATATATTTGATCATTTATTTTAAATAGTGCAAATTTAGTGTCTTAATATTAATGTAGTCCGTAGTTCTTGGTCTCGCGGTAGCGTTCTCGCTTCCCGAGCACGTGGCTCCGAGCTCGATTCCCAGCAGGGTCAGGGATTTTCACCTGGCCTTTAGGACGTTGCCTAGTACGGCGGTGTGAGTTTCCTGCATCGTTCCCCTACGCTCTGTCAAGAAGCATGGGACTTCATTTCCAATATTAATGTGCTGCTAAACAAGGAAGTCCAAGTATTTAACGTGTTCTGTACGGAAGGCTGCCAACACAAAGTCGTCCGCACGGTCCGCTGGACCCGTGATACGCTCTGTAGCTGTAAACACGCCTGCAGGGAAGTGGCGCTTAAGCTACGGTTTTCGGTAGATCTGAAGAGGGTTGTTAGACAACCGAAACCAGTTACCGTCCGGTTATTATTGGACAGTACAGCGATAAAGACTATTACAATTTGTAATAAATAACACAGATCACTAGCTTTCCTTTACCTGACGATGCCGGGTTTTATACACTACTGACCATTAAAATTGCTACACCACGATGATGACGTGCTACAGACGCGAAATTTAACCGACAGGAAGAAGATGCTGTGCTATGCAAATGATTAGCTTTTCAGAGCATTCACACAAGGTTGGCGCCGGTGGCGACACCTACAACGTGCTGACATGAGGAAAAAAAAATGGTTCAAATGGCTCTGAGCACTATGGGACTTAACAGCTGTGGTCATCAGTCCCCTAGAACTTAGAACTACTTAAACCTAACTAACCTAAGGACATCACACACATCCATGCCCGAAGCAGGATTCGAACCTGCGACCGTAGCAGTCGCACGGTTCCGGACTGAGCGCCTAGAACCGCAACATGCCAGTTGCTCGGCCACCATTGACCAGACGTTTTCAATTGGTGTCTGGAGAATGTGCTGGCCAGGGCAGCATTCCAACATTTTCTGTATCCAGAAAGGCCCGTACAGGACCTGCAACATGCGGTCGTGCATTATCTTGTTGAAATGTAGGGCCTCGCAGGGATCGAATGAAGGGTATAGCCACTGGTCATAACACATCTGAAATGTAACGTCCACTGTTCAATGTGCCGTCAATGCGAACAAGAGGTGACCGAGACGTCGAACCAATGGCACCCCATACCATCACGCCGGGTGATACGCCAGTATGGCGATGACGAATACACGATTCCAATGCGCGTTCACCGCGATGTCGCCAAACACGGATGCGACTGTCATAATGCTGTAAACAGAACCTGGATTCAGGCGAAAAAATGACGTTTTGCCATTCGTGCACCCAGGTTCGTCGTTGAGTACACCATCGCAGGCGCTCCTGTCTGTGATGCTGCATCAAGGGTAACCGCAGCCATGGTCTCCAAGCTGATAGTCCATGGTGCTGCAAACGTCGTCGAACTGTTCGTGCAGATGGTTGTTGTCTTGGAAACGTCCCCATCTGTTGACTGAGGGATCGAGACGTGGCTGCACGATCCGTTACAGCCATGAGGATGAGATGCCTGTCATTTCGACTGCTAGTGGTGCGAGGCCGTTGGGATCCAGCACGGCGTTCCGTATTACCCTCCTGAACCCACCGATTCCATATTCTGCTAACAGTTATTGGATCTCGACCAACGCGAGCAGCAAAGTCGCGATACGATAAACCGCAATCGCGATAGGCTACAATCCGACCTTTATCAAAGTCGGAGACACGGTGGTACGTATTTCTCATCCTTACACGAGGCATCACAACAACGTTTCACCAGGCAACGCCGGTCAAATACCGTTTGTGTATGAGAAATCTGTTGGAAACTTTCCTCATGTCAGCACGTTGTAGGTGTCGCCACCGGCGCCAACTTTGTGTGAATGCTCTGAAAAGCTAATCATTTGCATAGCACAGCATCATCTTCCTGTCGGTTAAACTTTAGTCTGTGGCACGTCATCTTTGTGGTGTAGCAATTTTAATGGCGAGTAGTGTATATTGTACTTCATAACGCTATAAAAAATACGAGTAAACAAATGCTTGTAAACCTATGGAGCTTGGTTGGAAAAGGAGACTTTGAAGTTCACTTTGCGTCAGTCAACTTCTGTTGCGCTCGTCAGTGTACAAATACCAAGCAACTGAAATAGATGGTGTTATGGCGTTTCCCGTCAGTCGTGCGATACGTTTTGTCATTTGTTTCCTACAAGCAGAAGGAGTCAACGCCGCCAAGATCATCAGCGAATGTGTCGTGTGTACTGGGATGGTGTTATGAGGGACTGGTGCCAAGAAATTCGAGGCTGTGGTACAGATTTGCATAATGAAAGTGGTCCACGAAGACATTGAAATGTCATTGATTAACTTTTTCAAAGTATTGTCGAAATTGTGAGTTGGGGATGTGACTTCACAATTTCCGAACTTGCTGAAATTTGCCTTAGATATCAAGGACAACCATCTTTAAAACTGTCACAGAAACATTATGTTACCATAAATTTTACGCGCAGTACCAAAGTGTATAACCGATGTTCGTAAAACTCAGACATGCACAGGGAACTCCTAACAGAATCGTGGCTGGCCACGAGACGCGGATACAGTGCATGGGACGCTGAAACTAAGAAATAGTCCTAACAGTAAATGCACGCTCTTTGTCCCAATAAGTCCAAAAGTTCAAGCAAACACTGTCAAACTGAAAAGTGTTGGTTCAATTTTTGGGGTCGTAAAGGGATTCTGGCAACGAATTTCATGAGAGTAACGTGTGAGCCGGCCGAAGTGGCCGTGCGGTTAAAGGCGCTGCAGTCTGGAACCGCAAGACCGCTACGGTCGCAGGTTCGAATCCTGCCTCGGGCATGGATGTTTGTGATGTCCTTAGGTTAGTTAGGTTTAACTAGTTCTAAGTTCTAGGGGACTAATGACCTCAGCAGTTGAGTCCCATAGTGCTCAGAGCCATTTGAACCAGTAACGTGTGAGGATACTGTGAAACCATTGGTAGATTTATTGTGATACTCAACGAAACTCTCAAAGTCAGTCCAAAACAAGCGGAACGCAATTATTGACAAAATTAATTATTTTCCTTCCGAAAATGCACGACCCCCTCGTACTGCGACTCGAATGAAGAAAAAACCCAACATTCTTGGCTGGGATGTTTTCCACCATCATCGCAATAATTTGAACTTGGTATCAAGCTACTTTCTTCTCATCCCGAAGATGAAGGTCTGGTTGGCTATGCAGCACTTCACTATCGACGATTTTCTCAAGGATTCTGTCAAGAACTGGCCACAGTGCCAGGCATCACCAGCCTTTGATGAAGGAGTAAATAAGCTGGTGACCCAGTATGGCAAGTGTTTGAATTTCGGTGCATACTATGTGGAGAAGCACCGTCAACGCGTAAGTACAGAATGTAATAAAATGTATTTGTTTATTTTAATAACTCATCGGAGGTTGCCCTCGAACAAGAGAATCTTATTTTTCACAAGAAATGTCTCAGAATTGCAATATCTTTTAATCGTTAATACTGTTAGTATTTGCAAACATTCTTCATCAGATGTTAGTTAAATGCTACGCATCTTGTAAGATAAGAATAAATATTATTCGTCTTTTGCAACGCAATTTTAGTTTCGGTTTAAATGTGTTTCACCTAATTGTTTCACATGTCTTCAGTGGTCTACAAAGGGAATGATTATGGTAATAATAATTTGAGTGATCATAAATATTATTTTTCAGTCATTTTTGTAGCGTTTCAGACACATCTATGGTTAGAAACAAAAAGGGAAGACCGGTAATGGTTTTTCTAATCTAGAGGATAAACCACATTAGAATATCTTATTGCAAGGAGGAAGGAAAGTTGGTGTTTAACGAGCCTCGGACGAGGAGATCATTAGCCAGCGTAAGACGTCAGAAGAGATCACTCTGTGCGGTTGAAGAATCCGCTGTAAGTGATTTATGGTAGACTAAAGCTAGCTGACCAGACGGAGATTTGAGGCCCTTCTTCTCAAATACGAGTACTGTGTATTAAGCCACGAATATGCTTAAGCGTCCTATAAGAAAAGGACGTTCAGAATAATCTGAACCTTTTCAACAGTACGTCGCACATCTGGTGAAGTACTTGATTTTGAATATCGTATAGCATTTTTTTCTGTCGCAGCAAACTTAAAGTGCAAAACGCAGTGTTATAATGTAACTGAGACTCCATTAACGTCCATTTCTTCACTCTTGACATAAACAATAGTTTGGGTGCAATTTTAACCAGTGTATTTCTCCAGAGTCCCGTTTGCCTTCAGAAAAGCAGGAACGTACAAAGATCTGAATCGTGAAAAAGCGAGCACCAATCCGCAGCGCCGAACACGCTTTGTTAAGAAGCTGCGCCTTTATTTTGTCTCAAGTGCCTTATCTCGGCAGCAGGCGGAACAAAAGCTGCGGCTTTGTCAAGGCCATGCGAAGACTGACAGTGGAACAATTTTGCCACACAGTGCTTTGTAATGTTGCCAGTCACTGCAAAAAATCCACTTTATTGCGACAGCAGCATGAGGGAAATCCCATTCTAAAATGGTGCACTAAATTCTAAGGGATCATAGGTAATGACACTTTCTCTCCAAACTTATCCCCTTTCCCTACTCGCCCCCCCCCCCCCAAATCAAGCGTCTTATCCGCCTCATGATGCACACCTATTAAATTTCATAAAGCGTTTACCCCCCCCCCCCCCCCCCCCACGATGAACCAGGGGAAAAGAAATACAGTAAAAGAAGAATGGGTAGATTTGAGAGGTGAAATAGTGAAGGCAGCAGAGGATCAAATAGGTAAAAAGACGAGGGCTAATAGAAATCCTTGGGTAACAGAAGAGATACTGAAAGGAAGAAATGCAAAAACGCAGTAAATGAAGCAGGCAAACAGGAATACAAACGTCTGAAAAATGAGATCGACAGGAAGAGCAAAATGGCTAAGCAGGGATGTCTAGAGGACAAATGTAAGGATGTAGAGGCGTATATCACTAGAGGTAAGATAGAACAGCCTACAGGAAAATTAAAGAGACCTTTGGAGAGAAGAGAACCACTTGCATGAATATCAAGAGCTCAGATGGAAACCCAGTTCTAAGCAAAGAAGGGAAAGTAGAAAGGTGGAAGGAGTATATAGAGGGTCTACACAAGGGCGATGTTCTTGAGGACAATATTAAAGAAATGGAAGAGGAAGTAGATGAAGATAAAATGGGAGATTTGATATTGCGTGAAGAGTTTGACAGAGCACTGAAAGACCTAAGTCCAAACAAGGCCCCAGGAGACAACATTCCATTAGAACTACTGATAGCCTTGGGAGAGCCATCCCTGACAAAACTCTACCATCTGGTGAGCAAGATATATTAGACAGGCGAAAAACCCTCAGACTTCAAGAAGAATATAATAATTCCAATCCCAAAGAAAGCAGGGGCTGACAGATGTGAAAATTACCGAACTATCAGTTTAATAAGCCACGGCTGCAAAATACTAACACGAATTCTTTTGAGACGAATGGAAGAACTGGTAGAAGCCGACCTCGGGGAAGATAAGTTTGGATTCCATAGAAATGTTGGAACACGTGAGGCAATACTGACGCTACGACTTATCTTAGAAAATAGGTTAAGGAAAGCCAAACCTACGTTTCTAGCATTTGTAGACTCAGAGAAAGCTTTTGACGATGTTGACTGGAATACTCTCTTTCAAATTCTGAAGGTGTCAGGGGTAAAATACAGGGAGTGAAAGACTATTTACAATTTGTACAAAAACCAGATGGCAGTTATAAGAGTCGAGGGGTATGAAAGGGAAGTAGTGGTTGGGAAGGGAGTGAGACAGGGTTGTAGCCTATCCTCGATGTTATTCAACCTGTATATTGAGCAAGCAATAAAGGAAACAAAAGAAAAGTTCGGAGTAAGTATTAAAATCCATGGAGAAGAAATAAAAACTTTGAGGTTCGCCGATGACATTGTAGTTCTGTCAGAGACAGACTAGGACTTGGAAGAGCAGTTGAACGGAAGGACAGTGTCTTGAAAGGAGGATATAAGATGAACATCAACAAAAGCAAAACGAGGATAGTCGAATGTAGTCGAAATAAGTCGGGTGATGCTGAGGGAATTAGATTAGGAAATGAGGCACTTAAAGTAGTAAAGGAGTTTTGCTATTTGGGGAGCAAAATAACTGATGATGGTCGAAGTAGAGAGGAAATAAAATGTAGACTGGCAATGTCAAGGAAAGCGTTTCTGAAGAAGAGAAATTTGTTGACATCGAGTATAGATTTAAGTGTTAGGAAGTCATTTCTGAAAGTATTTGTATGGAGTGTAACCATGTATGGAAGTGAAACGTGGACGATAAATAGTTTAGACAAGAAGAGAATAGAAGCTTTCGAAATGTGGTGCTACAGAGGGATGCTGAAGATTAGATGGGTAGATCAGATAACTTATGAGGAGGTACTGAATAGAATTGTGGAAAAGAGAATTTTGTGGCACAACTTGACTAGAAGAAGGGATCGATTGGTAGTATTCTGAGGCATCAAGGGATGACCAATTTAGTATTGGAGGGCAGCCCGGAGGGTAAAATTCGTAGAGGGAGACCAAGAGATGAATACTCTAAAAAGATTCAGAAGGAAGTAGGTTGCAGTAGGTACTGGAGGATGAAGAAGCCTGCACAGGATAGAGTAGCATGGAGAGCTGTATCAAACCAGTCTATGGACTGAAGACCACAACAACAACAACAACAACAAAGGGTTTACTGAAGAATCTGTCAACAGTTTCAGAATCTATATTTAGCGACTAGTTTCAAACCTTACAGGTTCATTTCCAAGCCTTGCCTACTGAGGCTGCACTGAAAGTGATTATGTTTATTAATAACGTCAGCCACTTTTAAGTGTAACCTCAGTAGGCTAGGCTATGAAATGAACCTGAACGGTTTGGAACTAGTCGCTAAATATAAGTACTGCAACTGTTGATGGATTCGTTAACAAACGTTTTATGAAATTCAAAACAGGTTCCACTGGTATCGGAATACATAAAAACAGGTCATATACGGTCTTGTAACATTTTTTCTGCGAAATGGTGCCAGTTCAGGTAACGATGATGGAGCTGGACAGCGATCATGCATCCTTCACTCCAAACCAGACCACGAAGGCCCAATAACATTAAGATCTGGTGCCTGTGGTGGCCAGGGGAGGTATGACAATTCATCCTGCTGCTACAAAACCAGCCCTTGACAAAGCAGGCTGTGTGAACAGGGGCCCAGTCGTCTTGGCAGATGGCATCACCATTGAGAATCAAACATGTACCTGATCAGACAAAATGGTCACATGATCCATGGCAATAATGAGACTTTACAGATTAACCATGGGGCCCACGGAATTCCACGGTATGGCTACTCAAATTATCATCCCCACTATGTTTCACTCTTGGGACGTAAACTCGGCCAGAAGTGGAATCAGTGCGAAACAAGACCCATAAGACCAAAGGATGTTCTTCCATTGGTCCACAGTCCAGGTTTTATGGCTTCGGAACCACGCTTTGCCTTTATGGGCATTTGCTTTGCTGTCGAGTGGTTTTGGAATTCCAGCTCCCCCTGCAACGCCCTACTTTTGGAGCTACATATACATTTATATTCCGCAAGCCACCCAACGGTGTGTGGCGGAGGGCACTTTATGTGCCACTGTCATTACCTTCTGTTTCAGCTACATGTAGTAAGCGTTGCTTCATGCAGTGGAGAATGGCAAATCAGAGGCATCCGGCGACCGAGGCATTACGAAGTAAGCGCGGCACAGATAGCATTGCTGACAGCAGCGGTCTACCAACAGACTGACGCAAGGACGCACACAGACCGAGCGCCGAGCGAAGCCTGGAGAGTGCTGAGTAAGGAGAAGTGAGGCCAGCACGCTAAGTTATGCCGCAATATACTACGGGAGTAATAACAAAAAGCTACCACCGAGAGTAAAAAACGTCCTCCTGCCGGATATAAATAGTGGATCGCAGGCAGCAACAGACAGAAGCCATTAGGAAGCAGTTCGGATCTGAGGACAGACGTGGTCCGTGTCCGAATGTTTAATCTTTGTAGGTGACGATTCCGGAAGTGTGTTCCAGCTTGCAGGAGTCATCCGTTCGCCACCAGATATCAACTTCAGCTCTGGAGGTCGGCCCAAGTACGGTCGGCACCATGGCTGACAAACTACAGCGAGAACTTCCAGCAGGGCCGCTGTCCATGACGGGACCTAGCGGGTATCGTGACTGACGGCTTCCCAGCCGCCGGTGCAACAGACGTCGGCAGCTGACCTCACGGCGACGCGGCTCCGTGAGCGTGCCCGTACTGGGGCGCCGAGCGGCGACGAGTTCATCTCAACCACAGGGCATCCTGGCTTCAGTGGATCACTGGTGGCCTGAGGCTCCCGAGTGCGATCAGTGGCGCGCGTTGCGCGCATAAGAATCTACACAGCAGCAGCCAGGTGGAGGGATCCGCAGGGCTGGTCAGGGACGACGAGGGAGAAATTGTAAAGGAAGTACAATAAATAATTGTAAAACTCCACGCCGTCTCAGTCTTTGGCGCAGCCACTGAGTCTGCTGCTAACAAGTGGCCATCTGAGGTAACACTCCCTTTCCTGTTCCAGTGGTGTATGGTTCGCGGGAAGAACGACTGCTGGAGAGCCTCTGTGCGCGCTCGAATCTCTCTAATTTTACATTCGTGATCTCCTCGGGAGGTATAAGTTGAAGGGAGCAATGTATTCGATACCCCATACAGAAACACACCCTCTCGAAACCTGCAAGCTACACCGCGATGCAGAGCGCCTCTCTTGCAGAGTCTGCCACTTGATTTCGCTAAACATCTCCGTAACGCTATCACGCTTACCAAATAACCCTATCACAAAACGCGCCGCTCTTCTTTGGATCTTCTGTATCTCCTCTGTCAACCCGACCTGGTACGAATCCCACATTGATGAGCAATACTCAAGTATAGGTCGAATGAGTGTTTTGATGCTGATAGGCTTCACGAGTGAGACAATCAGTTCTTCAGTGACTTCTGCAGCCATCGCCCTATTATTTTTCCTCACAGCCTTCTTCAGTCACCTTCTGTCACGATCACGCAACACACACTTTCGTCCGTGTTGTGACTTAGCAAATGATGTTTTCTCGCTTTGCCTGTATGCGGTACAAATCTTCGATATCGTTTCTCTTGAAATAACATACAAATCTCCTACGGAAGCACCAGCTATGATATCAGCAACAATTTGCCCACGTTCTCACTTAGCTCCGACATAATGCACCCACAGCTACACTGAACGTTGTTCTGACCACAACTGACACTTGCAAAGTATTAAGGACATTTCACAGGCCCCGTTAGTGGTCAAATGCAACAGCGCAATCTGCATTTATTCTCAGGCATGTATTTCCCGTAGTGTTTCGATATTTTTGTCCAAATCATATATCACTGCAGTTCGTAAGCGACTAAGTTCGCTGCCTTTGATGTAAGAATCTGGAGAAACTGTCGAATAGAGTGAATGAGCTATTTAGTACAAATACGGTTTGAAGATACACAAAGTAAACTTTAAAATGATGAAACAGAAAAATAGTGGCTAAGTAATAGCCGGCCGTTGTGGGCAAGTGGTTCTAGGCGCTTCAGTCCGGAACCGCGCTGCTGCTATGGTCGCAGGTTCGAATTCTACCTCGGGCATGGATATGGGTGATGACCTTAGGTTAGTTAGGTTTAAGTAGTTCTAAGTCTAGGGTACCGATGACCTAAGATGTTAAGTCCCATAGTGCTTAGAGCCATTTGATTTGAGCTAACTAATAAATACAAAATTAGAGGCTACATAACTGGGATAGCACATTCTTCTCTTTCCACTGGCTGAAACTATTCAGTTTGACGCCACATCAGCAGCTAGTGTGTCCAACACATAGAGTTTTGGTGACTGTTAAGTGATTCTGCTGTCATATCTGTGTATTTATGTTACCGATGACGAAAAAGGCTTCCATCGCCGGGATTTTAACCAGCTACCTCCAGTTCGAGAGTCACCGAAGGCTTTTATGTACGGCCTGAGCTATGAACGTGTAACATGGATGAAGCGTACCTAGCAAGCAAGGCTATACAATCAAACCGAAGAGGCATAGGCAGCAAAATGGTAGTGCAGATGGCGAGAAAAATGCTTATTCAGCGACTAACATCCCACTAATATGATTGGTAAGTTTGTTAGGGTGTAATGTGTCGTGTATTTCCAAGCAGAAATAAACGATATTGTTGCTTGGCCTATCCGGTGGCCTATCTGGTGGCTTGGCCTATTGTTGCTTGGCCTATCTGGTATTCTTTGAAAAGATCGCGTAGCTGAAGGCTGGATACATCGCCAGAATTAGAAAGTTCCAGATACGAACATGACTATGTCACACATTATAAATACGAGTATTAACATTTATCTTTTATGAACTTCGAATTTTCAAGTAAGATTTATGGTCTCAATGGTGAAAGGATCTTTAATAATTAATAACGAAGTATTCTGAATTTCAAATTATCAACAATGTTACTGTCATAGCGTTACACAATTACTTTCTCTCTCTTCTCTAACAGCCAAGGAACAAGAACAAAATGATTACGATTATTTTTATAGCGTTAATTAAGCAGCGAGTAGAACTAAAAAAACGACTGCAGTTTCAAGTGAGCACGTAATGTAGCCTCTGGAATACTATGTAGTCGCTGACAAAGGTCGCAAACATTGCGAATCAGACAATAGTACCCTATACAAAATGGTTCAAAATGGCTCTGAGCACTATGGGACTTAACTTCTAAGGTCATCAGTCCCCTAGAACTTAGAACTACTTAAACCTAACTAACCTAAGGACATCACAAACATCCATGCCCGAGGCAGGATTCGAACATGCGACCGTAGCGGTCGCGCGGTTCCAGACTGTAGCGCCTTTAACCGCTTGGCCACCACGGCCGGCTACAAAATGGTTCAAATGGCTCTGAGCACTATGGGACTTAACATCTGTGGTCGTCAGTCCCATAGAACTCAGAACTACTTAAACCGTACTAACCTAAGGACATCACACACATCCATGCACGAGGCAGGATGCGAACCTGCGACCGTAGCGGCCGCACGGTTCCAGACTGTAGCGCCTGAACCGCTCGGCCACCCCGCCCGGCGTACCCTATACACTGAAGCGCCAAAAAAACTGGTATAGGCATGTGTATCCAAATACAGAGATACGTAAACAGGCAGAATACGGCGCTACTATCGGCAACAAGTGGCTGATGCAGTTAAATAAATAAACGTCGTGTGACGAGGGCCTCCGGTCGGGTAGGCCGTTCGCTGGGTGCAACTCTTTCGATTTGACGCCACTTCGGCGACTTGCGTGTCGATGGGGATGAAATGATGATGATTAGGACAACACAACACCCAGACCCTGAGCGGAGAAAGTCTCCGACCCAGCCGGAAATCGAAGCCGGGCGCTTAGGATCGACGTTCTGCCGCGCTGTCTACTCAGCTACCGGAAGCTGACGCAGGTGCTGTTGTTAGATCGGTTACTGCTGCTACAATGGCAAGTTATCGAGATTTAAGTGAATTTGAACGTGTTTTTCTAGTCGGCGCACGAGCGATGGGACACAGCATCTCCGAGATAGTGATGAAATGAGAATTTTCCCTTACGATCATTTCACGAGTGTACCATGAATATCAGGAATCCGATAAAACATTAAATCTCCGACATTGCTGAGGCCGGAAAAAGATCCTGCAAGAATGGGACCAACGACGATTGAGGAGAATCGTTCAGCGTGACAGAAGTGCAATCCATCCGCAGATTGCTGCAGAAGTCAGTGCTGGGCCATTAACAAGTTCAAATATGGTTCAAAAATGGCTCTGAGCACTATGGGACTTAACTTCTGAGGTCATCAGTCCCCTAGAACTTAGAACTATTTAAACCTAGCTAACCTAAGGACATCACACACATCCATGCCCGAGGCATGATTCGAACCTGCGACGGTAGCGGACGTGCGGTTCCGGACTGAAGCGCCTAGAACCGCTCGGCCACTTCGGCCGGCCCATCAACAAGTGTCCACGTGCGAACCATTCAACGAAACATCGTCGATATGGGCTTTCGGAGCCGAAGGCCCACTCGTGTAGCCTTGACTGCACGACACAAAGCTTTACGCCTCGCCCAGGCCCGTCAACATCGACATTGGACTGTTGATGACTAGAAACATGTTGCCGGGATGTACGTGTACGGGTAAGGAGACAACTTCATAAATCCGTAGACGCTGCATGTCAGCAGCTGACTGTTTAAGCTGGTGGAGGCTTTGTAATGGTGTGGGACGTGTGCAGTTCAAGTGATATGAGACTCCTGCTTAGATACGACTCTGAAAGGTGACCGTACGCAAGCATCCTGTCTGATCACCTGCATCCATTCATGTCCATTGTGCATTCCCACGGACGTGGACAATCCAGCAGGACAATGCAACTTCCCATACGTCCAGAATTGCTACAGAGTGTCTCTAGGAACACTCTTCTGAATTTAAACACTTCCCTTGGCCACCAAACCCCTCCCCCAGCCATAAACACTATTGAGCATGTCTTGGATGTCTTGCAACGTGCTGTTCAGAAGAGATCTCTACACCCACGTACTCTAACGGATTTACGGACAGACCTGCAGGATTCATGGTTCTATTCCTTGCAACACTATTTCAGACATTAGTTGAGTCCATGCGACGCCGTGTTGGGGCCGTTCTGCGTGGCCCCGGGGGTGTAGTGTCCCTTTTGTAATATTCACCCTTATCGAGGTTCAAATGGCTCTGAGCACTATGGGACTTAACATCTGAGGTCATCAGTCCCCTAGAACTTAGAACTACTTAAACCTAACTAACCTAAGGACACCACGCACACCCATGCCCGAGGCAGGATTCGAACCTGCGACCGTAGCAGTCGCGCGGTTCCGGACTGAGCGCCTAGAACCGCTAGACTACCGCGGCCGGCCCCTTATCGAGGTGAAACATAAACAAAAATGACTGTATGTGACCGAAAATGAACTGCAAACATCGATTTATCTGCGAAAGGTAATAACACTAACTGTAAAAATATACAATATAGATCGATAGATGCAGAAAAGACATTATTTTTAGTGTATGAGATTATAAGTTGTAAGTAATTAAAAGAAGTATTATCATCTCTGTAAGAGTATAAAACACAATGCAATGCTCGTTCTTCTGTCTAGTCTGTTTTGTTCTGTTCGTTCTGGTGTTCGCTGGAATAAGGTACGCAAACTATTGTGCTGCGCTAGCATTTGTTTCTGTCGTAACGTAATTGCAAATATTTAATGGTGTAAACTGTATCCTAGTAAGAATACATTAGTATAAAGTGATCTCCGTGTGTTATTTCAAGAACCTACGCCACATTTATCTTATGAAAAGAATATTTAATGAAAATTATTTAGCATGTTTCCAGCTGCTGCAGAGCGAGTAACAGTGATCTCTGACTGTTAACAATTAGCCGCCATTACGTGATACATTAAAAAATATTTTTTCATAGCACAATGTCTGATAGCCGGAGCGGAAGAAATTATGTAAAAATATTCAGTGAGATTAATTGAAGTAATCCAGTGAAATAATTTGATTTAAACTTGTCTATTTTCTGTGATAGTGAACTGGAGCTGAGTAATACTACGCTATTGCATTTACAGTAATTTGTAGGGAGCCTGGCGCTCGACAAAACCAGATATAATACGTAATTGGCAACCTACGAAATTCATTATTTTGCTTAATATATCTCTTTTGTATTTTTTTGAAAGCTAAAAGTAAAAACTAACTCCACTAAAAATCAGTAACAGATCACGATAAATCAAAGGACAAACTAATTTACTAGGAGAGTGTTTCCTCTAAATAAATAGTTACATTATTTTTTTAAGAGATATAATAGGAGCCCTACACCACATTAGGCAAGTGTACCAGTTTCTTCAGTGTAGTAGATGTTACAGTAAAATACATAAATTGAGAATATAAAACATCAAGAGGATGTGGGTATAACAGGTTAACAGAAATGAAAAATTGTCACAAGACAGAATGAGAGGATGAATTTAACCAACTACAAGAACCATGACAAATTAGAAAATGATAATTACCGTATGTCCTTTGGGAATTTCTTGTAATGGTCTGTCATGATGTTTTCATTGCACTAGATATTACGTGAGCCATTATCTTTTACACTTTTGTCAATTTTCATTCGCATGTCGGGAATTGTCTGAGATTCAGTGCTACAACAGAGTATATAAATAAAAATGTAAATGTTAGTTTGTTCGAAATTGTATATCCAAAAGTGATTCGCCGGTTGCTTTACTCAACGTTGCATTCGAATATGCGCGTGTTTTTATATAGGTGAACATTAATAAAGTCGACAAACTGCAGGGACGGATTTATGACTGGAAATGGAGGAAAAAAGCTCTTATGGACGTGTGTCCGGAAATGCATCCTTGCCTCGGTAGACTGCGCTGACGAATGAAAGTTCCTCTGACTCGGTGCCGTGTGTCCGTTGTGTGTTGCAGGCCGTGTGATTGACGCAGCTTACTGTAAGCACCAGAATGGTCTGGCATTCATGTCGGAAACAAACCGAGAGGGTGCTTGTGTGCGGCCAAGCAGATGGAAACGGTCGAGAGGCAGCCCCGCTATACCAAAACAAGTACTCTGACAGACGCAAATTACATCACACATCATTTCAAGCCCTTTTTGGACGTTTGCGTGATCAGACAGACGAAGTGCAGGGAGGCGGCGGACTACACGTACACCAGATTTGTAGGACCGGATTCAACAGGATATTGAGACAAAACCTAGGACAAACTCGAGGCAAGTGCCCGCCAACATGGTTAAGCCAAAGTACGATTACATGTATCGAGAATGACAACCGCTACTATCCCTGTCTTCTGCAATCCCGTGGAGGCCGCTCTGTTGTGACGTGGATGCGATGCAGCTCTGTACTGGGTTCCGGAACGATTTGTTGTCGTTGCACGCACAACGTCCATTTCCGGACCATTTCATAGAACCTGTTTTCCTCCATTTCTAGTAAGGAATCCGTCCCTCCAGTTTGTCGGTTTTATTACCGTTTACCCTGTATATCTACTGCAGCACCATATGGTGCATAAATATGTAAATTACACACATAATAAATAAAAATGTAAGATATATATGATATGTATTTGTACAACACATGGCGCTCCCACAGGTATATACACACATCAAAAAAAAGTTTTGTATCACACTGGTTCCCAGAATTCCTGAAGATAGACGTTGACTGTAGATCTATGACAGACACAGTCACTTTGACTGTTCAGAGATGTCACTAAACCCGCCCAGAGATGTAAACAACCATACATGAGCAGCGCCTATTAGACGGAGGGGGTCCGACAGCCGATCAGTTCCACTCATTCCAACAGGAAGGAGGTGCACGGCTCGTGTTGTCTGTATTTCGACCATGCCTAGACGGTCAATACCGCGGTTTGATGGCATCCGCATTGTTATTTTGTGCCAGGAAGGGCTGTCAACAAGGGAAGTGTCCAGGCGTTCGGAGTGAACCAAAGCGACGTTGTTCGGACACGGAGGAGGTACAGAGAGACAGAAACTGTCGATGACACGCCTCGCTCAGGCCGCCCAAGGGCTACTACTGCAGTGGATGACCGCTACCTACGGATTATGGCTCAGAGGAACCCTGATAGCAGCGACACCATGTTGAATAATGATTTTCGTGCAGCCACAGGACGACTCAAACTGTGCGTAATAGGCTGCATGACGCGCAACTTCACTCCCGACGTCCATAGCTAGGTCAATCTTTGCAACCACGACATAATGCAGAGCAGAACAGATGGACCAAACAACATGCCGAATGGACTGCTCAGGATTGACATCACGTTCTCTTCACCGATGAGTGTCGCATATGCCTTCAACCAGACAATCGTCGGGGACGCGTTTGGAGGCAACCCGGTCAGGCTGAACGCCTTAGACACACTGTCCAGCAAGTGCAGCGAGATGGAGGTTCCCTGATGTTTTCGGGTGACATTATGTGGGGCCGACGTACGCCGTTGGTGGTCATGGAAGGCACCGCAACGGCTGTGCGTTACATGAATGCCATCCTCCGACCGATAGCGCAATCATATCGGCAACATATTGGCGACGCATTCGGCATCATGCCCCATCGTGCACATTTGTGAATGACTTCCAACGGGATAACGATATCGCTCAACTAGAGTGGCCAGCATGTTCTCCAGACATGAATCCTATCAAACATGCCTGGGATACAATGAAAAGGGCTGTTTATGGGCGACGTGACCCACCAACCACTCTGAGGAATGTACGCCGAATCGCCGTTGAGGAGTGCGACAATCTGGACCAACGGTGATTTGATAGACTTGTGGATAGTATGCCACGACGAATACAGACATGCATCAGTGCAAGAGGACGTGCTACTCGGTATTAGAGGTACCGTTGTGTATAGCGATCTGGATCACCACCTCTGAAGGTTTCGCTGTATGGTGGTACAACGTTCTATGTGTGGTTTTCATGAGCAATAAAAAGGGCGGAAATGATGTTTATGTTGATCTCAGTTGCAATTTTCTGTACAGGTTCCGGAATTCTCGGATCCGAGGTGATACAAACCTTTTTTTGATGTGTGTATAACACACACATATTAGAACGCAACGTTTTGTCAAAATTTCAAAAGAATAGACGAAGAATCTTCGTAGATCTAATATTCTGAACAAACGAAAATGAGATTTTTGCTATCAACGTATCCCCTTTACATATTCTATGTATGTTTATATACCATACGGCGTTTGCAATGGATGCACGAAAACACTCGCGTATTCAAATGCAACGTTGTTTCAGAATTTTAAATCAATCGGTGGTGAACTTTTGGAGATTTAAGATTTTGAAGAAACGAACAATTACTTCTACATAAATAAAACCGTAAATGTTCGTTTGTTCAAAATCTTAAATCTCCGATTCATCGGTTGCTTTGAAATTTTGACGCAAAGTTCCATTAGAATACGCACGTGTTTTTATACATGCACTGGAGACTTCCTTAGAATATATAAATATATATGTAATAATTATGGGGCAAAAATATGTAAAAATGTAAATATTCATTTGTTCACAATCGTAAGTCTCCGAAAGTTCTTCGCCGATTGCTTCGAAATTTTGACGCAGCATTGCATTCGAACACGCGCGTGTTTTTATGTACCTGTTTTTGATGTGTGTAACATATAAATAGAAACGTACTGTATAAATGAAATAATTTGCTACGGAAAACCTCAAAAAGTACTCGACCGATTTACTTGAGATTTCCACACTTAGTTGAATAAACGATTGGACTAATACAGGCTATAAATATACAATAACATATAACAATCTGAAGTAAATCGGTCGAGTACTTATAGGATTTTTGGTAGCAATGTTTTACATTTATATAATACACATTTATTTATATGTTACACACATCAAAAATAGGTATGTAAAAACACCTGCGTATTCGAAGGCAACGTCATGTCAAAACTTCGAAGCAATCGGTGAAGAACTTTCGGAGACTTACGATTTTGAACAAATGAATATTTACATTTCCATGTAGATTACCACCGTTATTGTTACATACACATTCCTGTGTTATGAGTGGACTTTAGTAGATGTGTAAAAAACGCACGTATTGTAACGAAACTTTGTGTTCAAAATTTCAAAGCAGCAGATGAATTGCAGATTCACAATTTGAACAAACTATTATTTACGTTTTTATGTATGTAGAATTAAATGTTCGTTTGTTCAAACTCTTAAATCTCCAAAAGTTCACCATAGATTGCTTTGAAATTCTGAAACAACGTTGCATTTGAATACGCGAGTGTTTTTGTATACCTACTGGGACGCCATATGGTATATAAACACACACAGAATATGGTTCAAAAATGGTTCAAATGGCTCTGAGCACTATGCGACTTAACTTCTGAGGTCATCAGTCCCCTAGAACTTAGAACTACTTAAACCTAACTAACCTAAGGACATCACACACATCCATGCCCGAGGCAGGATTCGAACCTGCGACCGTAGCGGTCGCTCGGTTCCAGACTGTAGCGCCTAGAACCGCACGGCCACTCCGGCCGGCATACACAGAATATATAAAGGGGATACGTCGTTAGCAAAAATCTCATTTGCGTTTATTCCAAATCTTAGATCTCCGAAGGTTTCTCGCCGATTGTTTTGAAATTTTGACAAAAGGTTGCGTTCGAATATGCGTGTGTTATACACACACGTGGGAGCGTCACGGATATAGAATATTGAGATACTGCTAGCAGAGATGAAAGTATTATTCACAGCCTATCGGCTTATTATTAGAATACTACAGAAGAATCTGAATTTGTAATAACAATAAACAAGGCTCAGGGTCAGAGAGAGATGGTAAGAGGAAATGGATACAGCAGTGTGTGGAAATGGACATAGAAAGCAGAAAGGACGAATGGCTCTGAGCACTATGGGACTTAACATCTGAGGTCATCAGTCCCCTAGAACCTAGAACTACTTAAACCTAACTAACCTAAGGACATCACACACATCCATGCCCGAGGCAGAATTCGAACCTGCGACCGTAGCGGTCGCGTGGTTCCAGACTGAAGCGCCTAGGCCCGCTCGGTCACTCCGGCCGGGTAGAAAGGACGAGACGGACAGGGAGAAGGGGCAGGAGGAGATGGAAAGAGGCGGCGGAGGGGGGGGGGGGGGCGAGGGCAGAAGATTGACGGAGAGAGGGAGAGGGAGATGATGGACATAGAGAAAGAGAAGGACGAGGAGATGGACAAGGAAAGGGGAAGAAGAAGATGGACAGAGACAAGAGAGAGAAGGAGATTTGGACGTATATCGAATTCCAATACATATTAGATAAGTGTGCTTTCTCTTTTCTTTCTTTTCCATTCAACCAGACTGAGCCACAGTAATACGCGTCTGGGAAGAGCTAGTACGCAATAATTAAACAGACACATATACGAGTCTCAATTATCAGTCATAAGTAACGCCTCCTATTATTTTAAATTTATTTTATAAGAAAAGTAAATTTCATATACATAGGGAAACAGCAACAATATTCGCGATGAATTTATGACTTTTCAACATAGTCGCCATCCTTGTCCACAGTTTTTTTTTTATTTTTTTATTTTTTATTTTTTTTTTTTTATATTAACTAGAGCACGTGTACCTGTGTAGTGGACTTGCTTCCTCAACATAGGCGCACAGAATTTTCCAAGGTCTCCACATCTTCAAAGGGGTGTCCTCAATGAACATCTTTCAGTGGTCCTAACAGATGGATGCGTGATGATGCAACGGCGAACGGTTTGGTCGACACGCTCGATGTTGTGTGAAGTCACTACAGTCGCTGAGTGGCCGGTCCGCGTTGCATCAGCCAACTGTGTTTGCCCTTCAGCTTCTCCACATCGACGAACGCACCATCTAATGGTGCTGACGTCCACCGTAGGATCTCGATACCTCTTCTTCAGCCTTTCATGAATGCGAGTAAGGAAAAGGAATTCAGTCACAGACTGATGTTTACACTCACTTCAATGGCCGCCATTTTCTAAACCTACATAGTGCTTCCATCTGTTGACACAGGACGTCGTTATTCGGTGTGTCGTAGGAGAAGGTTTGCGGAGGTGCGCAAGATTCATGATCACTACATCACCAACTTAATCAAGGAAAAGGAAAATAGGTGACATTACTTTCGACTGCTCCTCAAAAATAACAATAGGCCACAACACAGAACAACCCTTCGTGTTAAAGGGAGCGATCCAAGCCAAGCCAAGTGCAAGAGAGTGTACAAGATGTGACTCATTTACTTTTCACCAGGCTCACGCAGGAGGATGTACGAGGGTTATTCCAAAAGTAAGGTCCGATTCGCCGTAACTATTGAAATTTGGCGCCAATGACAAAACACGCATGCGCGCCGACTCCCGGCAAGCCTTGCGCGTCAAACGCCGCCATTCGCTTTGTTACTGTTGCTGAGCGTAGTTCACAGTGTCACTTTACAATGTTTAAGACAATTGATCAGCCCGCCGATTGTGAAGTAAGGGCAGTGATACGGTTTTTGTCTGCAAGAAACAATTCAGCGGCGGAAATCCATCGGCAGATTACTGAAGTGTACGGTCCTAACATAATGAGCGACAGTAAAGTGCGCAAGTGGGTGCGAGCTTTTAATGAAGGACGGGATAATGTGCACGATGAACCACGGTGTGGCCGACCATCAGTGATTTCAGACGATTTGGTCAATGCGGTTGACAAAAAAATTCGTGAAGATCGCCGATTCACTATTACAGACGTAGACATGCATTTTCCGAATGTGAGTAGAACAACTTTGTACAGAATTGTGTCTGAACATTTGAAGTTTCACAAATTGTGTGCCCGTTGGGTTCCCAGGCTGCTTACTGAGCCCCAACGAATGAAAAGAATGGCTTTTGCTCTTGATTTTTTGGAGCGATATCATAAGGAAGGTGACAGTCTTTTAGACAATGTTGTCACAAGGGATGAGACATGGGTTTCTCACATCACTCCAGAGTCTAAACGTCAGTCAATGCAATGGCGTCACACGTCATCGCCAGTCAAGGTCAAGGCAAAGCAGACAATCTCAACACGTAAGGTTATGGCGACTGTGTTCTGGGATAGACGTGGAGTATTGTTAGTCGACTTTATGGAGAGAGGAACAATGATTAATAAAGCCGCCTACTGCGCTACCCTGACTAAACTTCGACGTGCAATCCAGAATAAGCGACGTGGTCTTTTGTCGTCTGGAATCTTGTTGTTGCATGACAATGCCAGACCCCACACTGCAAATGAAACGCAAGCTCTGATCAAGAAATTTGGATGGGAACAGATGGATCATCCTCCTTACAGTCCGGACCTGGCGCCAAGTGATTTCCACCTGTTCCGTTACTTAAAGGAGTTTCTCGGCGGCAAGCGCTTCGACACAGATGATGAAGTGAAAGAAGCAGTTAAGGACTGGTTATCGTCACAGGCGGCCGATTTCTATAACATGGGCATTCAAAAGCTTGTTGAACGATGTGACAAATGTTTAAATAAGTATGGAAGTTATGTAGAAAAATAGATAAAGATGTAAGGAATGTAAATAAAACAATTGTTTTGAAAAAACATTTTAGTTTTGATTTTTTTTTTTATAACCGGACCTTACTTTTGGAACAACCCTCGTACGTTCTATGCGGTCCTAACGCTTTAAGCTCCAGTGGATCAAGCTCAGGCACGCAACAGTGGTTTCGCAGCTCCTTGAATATTAGGTCCTCATGTCAATGGGGCACTGGTGGGTATTTGTACACAGTCTTGTGTTGCCACACACTCAAGGGATGTCGATAAAACTTTAGAATTGTTTAAATGTAATAAAATGCTCTTGAGGCTAAAAATTAATCCATGAAATTCGGTAATTAACAAGTGCACAAATTTGCATATCCATTTTGTTTGTAATGTGAAGGCCATGGAGAGGTGATAGATAGCTAATTTCTTTATTATTACATCAATTTATTGGATTTCAGGTCGCGCTAATTCAGTCGTCTCTGCAACGGAACAACGACGCGATAGCGTATTTGAGGCGATTTTCTTGTCAGTTTACGTTTTACTGACTTAAGGAAAACAGAATACTCTGTCCCCAAGCAGAAAAAAATACCGGGTTAGCTGGGAATCGAACCTAGATATCTTCATTTCTCAATCAGCCGCACTAACCGCGCAACTACGGAGGCAGACTAAATAGCAGTTAACGACAATGGTATAGAGGTATTTTATCCTCCTATTTGTGAGTCGATATACGGTTGGCGAAATTTTGATAAAACCAAGTCTATCTACGATCTTGAATGCCTTCACAAGAAGATGTGCACCTCCAAGGTGAAGGCCGTTAAAAGGAGCCAGTGCCCTGAAATTTGATGTCCCAGACTGGTCATTCCAGAATTGCTACAAAGGGCGCAGTTCGGTCACAATACGTGGTTCCACTCTTGAAACTTTCTGCCACATTATAACTCTGTACCGGACCGAGACTCGAACTCGGGACCTTTGCCTTTCGCGGGCAAGTGCTCTATCAACTGAGCTACCCAAGCACGATTTAGGTCCCGACCTCACAGCTTCAATTCTGCCAGTACCTCGTCTCCTGCCTTCCAAACTTCACAGAAGCTCTTCTGCGAACCTCGTAGAACTAGCACTCCTGGAAGAAAGGATATTGCGGAGACATGGTTTAGCCTCAGCCTCGGAGACGTTTCCAGAATTAGATTTTCACTCTGTAGCGGAGTGTGCGCTGATACGAAACTTCCTGGCAGATTAATCCTGTGTGCCCGACCGAGACTCGAACTCGGGACCTTTGCCTTTCGCGGGCAAGTGCTCTACCATCTGAGCTACCGAAGCACGACTCACGCCCGGTCCTCACAGCTTTACTTCTGCCAGTATCTCGTCTCCTACCTTCCAAACTTTACAGCAGCTCCCCTGCATACCTTGCAGAACTAGCACTCCTGAAAGAAAGGATACTGCGGAGACATGGCTTAGCCGCAGCCTGGGGGATGTTTCCAGAATGAGATTTTCACTCTGCAGCGGAGTGTGCGCTGATATGAAACTTCCTGGCAGATTAAAACTGTGTGCTCCTGCAAGGTTCACAGGAGAACTTCTGTAAAGTTTGAAAGGGAGAAGACGAGGTACTGGCAGAACTGAAGCTGTGAGGATGGGTCGTGAGTCGTGCTTGGGTAGCTGAGTTGGTAGAGCCCCTGCCCGCGAAAGGCAAAGGTCCCGAGTTCGAGTCTCGGTCCGGCAGACAGTTTGAATCTGCCAGGGAGTTTCATATCAGCGCACACTTCGCTGCAGAGTGCCATTCTTGTAAGTCAGTTGTGTTCGCTGTGTTTTTAATAGGAGCCAAGGAGAACCTCGTTTTTTATCTGGGCTTCGAAGGAACAACACGCACTTCTGTGATAAAAAAAAGGTTCAAATGGCTCTGAGCACTATGGGACTTAACATCTATGGTCATCAGTCCCCTAGAACTTAGAACTACTTAAACCTAACCAACCTAAGGACATCACACAACACCCAGTCATCACGAGGCAGAGAAAATCCCTGACCCCGCCGGGAATCGAACCCGGGAACCCGGGCGCGGGAAGCGAGAACGCTACCGCACGACCACGAGCTGCGGACACTTCTGTGATCATAACAGTCATCCACCAGGCCTCGTAGACCAGCAGTTGCCATGTTGGTAGCAGATTGAAGCCTCAGAATTTTAGGGAAGCCTACCACTTGAAAGAGCAATCATTTCGATCGTATTAAAACTCGTAAGTCATGAGAATGTTTCGGTCGATTTAACAAATGTCCGATTGCCATCGAGTCACAAGAACATCCAAGCTGCTATTTCGATAACACCTTACTTGACTACATCTTGGCCAATATGAAGTAATGCCAATTGGACGAAATCTTATCGTGTTACCGGCAGAGTCGTGGTCCTCGTGATGTCGCAACGTTTCGACTGGTTCCCCACTCGTAATGTACAGACAATGTGTGGTGGCCACGTCCAGTTCGTTCCTTTATCGCCACTGGACCACAGACATCTCTGCCGAGGGCCCAACGGGGGACGATTCTCGTGTTTCCGGAAGAGAGGTATTGGATGCAAGGTGCAGGTGCCAAGTCAGCAGAGTTCGTGCAGCTTTGTCCAGCTCTAGACTGGTCCACCCGTTTACCCCTCAGCAGAGGATTTTAAAACCCAGTGCCTATAAAGGAGTTCGACGAAAATTTTTGATCATTTGCCCAATAACATAAAATATCCAGCAAGTAGCTAAGCAAGTTTCAAACCGAACCCAAAATCAGTTCCACTGGACAACCCCTTCTATTGCATGGAGAAATTTCTGTTTACAAACTGGTAGCCTGGAAAAAAATATAAACTAGTTTTTAAGTGTAGTTGCATGAGTAGGACTGAAAGTGATCCCAAATCATTTCAATAAAAGAATTGTTCAAATAAGCTACAGAACATGTACCTAAGTAACTAGCTAATGAAATGGACACGAACCCGACACTTCGCCTGAACATGGTCAGTAGGAAATTGACGAAATATTGCGACACACGCCACCAAGACTGGGCTGATAGTCCGAGAAGATTTCGTCAATGAAATTCGCCGAGAAAGCCTGATTCTCATAGAGCGCCAATTCGTGAGCAGAGAATTTTATGAAACACCCAAGGGCAAGGCGAGTGGTAGCCCTTACTTTTGGCACCATCGTGGAGTAGTTAACATACGCTTCTAGAATAGTTACAGTCATCCTCTGGGCCACATGCATGAACAGTGTGGGTGCCTTGTCGCAGTGTCCCTGAGTGCTGAAGCTTCGGAAGTTTAGGGAAGACTGCTGGTGTCCAATAAGAAAACCATGTAAGTATCTTAATAGCTCGCTAGTCGTGTCCTATTAATAAATATTCTGACGTTAGATCGTAAGTACAGCCGTAACATAACCATGCTGTTGCTCATAACGCTAAACATTCTGCCGCTGTCGTCATATCATTAGACAGTATCTCGCTCACTTTTCATTTTCCCATGTACTTAGCAATTATTGTGTGTGATTTCCTCTTGTTTACCGAGCAGTGACTACCGGTACAATTAAATGCAAAAACTACATCTACATCTACATACATACTCCGTAATCCACCATACGGTGCGTGGCGGAGGGTACCTCGTATCACAACTAGCATCTTCTCTCCCTGTTCCACTCCCAAACAGAATGAGGGGAAAATGACTGCCTATATGCCTCTGTACGAGCCCTAATCTCTCTTATCTTATCTTTGTGGTCTTTCCGCGCAATGTAAGTTGGCGGCAGTAAAATTGTACTGCAGTCAGCCTCAAATGCTGGTTCTCTAAACTTCCTCAGTAGCGATTCACGGAAAGAACGCCTCATTTCCTCGAGAGACTCCCACCCGAGTTCCTGAAGCATTTCCGTAACAGTCGCGGGATGATCAAACCTACCAGTAACAAATCTAGCAACCCGCCTCTGAACTGCTTCTATGTCCTCCCTCAATCCGAGCTGATAGGGATCCCAAACGCTCGAGCAGTACTTAAGAATAGGTCATATTAGTGTTTTGTAAGCGATCTCTATAGATGAACCACATCTTCCCAAAATCCTACCAATGAACGGATAGGTATGGTTTGCCACTCATTTTAATGCTGTAACATTTATTAATTGACTTCATTCAGTACATCTGTGGGACCCATGTGGAAAGCCGAGAGTGACACAGGGATGTGGGTAGTGAGGGGGGGGTGGAGGGAGGGGCGAGGGAGGGGGAGGGGCAGAAAGTGAGCCCCGAATCGAATTCTCGTGGAACAAGACAAGGGTTGATGAGCCGGCCTGTTTTCACGTGGTGTTTCGGAGGTTTCCCAAATACAGTTAGGTAAATACTGACCTGGTACCTACGTTCCATCTCAGAAACACAGTGTGCGAACACTTGGAAAAGCGTCAGCACGCTTGTCCACGAGATAACACGAGAAATAGATAGAACAACTACACAGGTTTCTACCTGGGAAAAGTTGTGGCGTCAGAAAAGACATCCGGTCACTAGATTCCACAACGCAACTAAATTCGCTTTACAAATTTTGAGAACAGGTTCCTTACACCAAAACAAGAAAAAATATGTAGTAAACATGGGCTCTAACATGTATACCTTAAGAGCTATGAGAACTTCTTCATCTTCGATACTGCAAACACATTTCTTCTATGTTTATTTGACACTATAAATAGTGAAGCAATAGTCACAGTACGTCATAGTTCGCTGAAACCGGTAATGTAACTCCTTTTTAAAATAAAAAATTTTATGTACTGTAACTATGGATTCACGATTGTAGTGGCAAAAAAACATTTAAGTTATATTTTGGTCACACTCCCTACGACAATTATATCGGAATATAGAACATGTCTTATCTTGTAAATTCTTTGCTTTCCACATTTCGGGAAGAGGTAGTATGGAATACAACAAGCGAAAAAATTCTAGTTAACATGGGCTATAAAATGCTTATGAAGTAGTATGGAATAAAACAAGCGAAGAAATTCTAGTTAACATGGGCTACAAAATGCTTACTTTAAGAGCTATTAGCACATGCTTATCTTCGTTATTGTGAAACACATCTCTTTTACCGATCAAGTGCTCATAGCTCTTAAGTTAGGCATTTTAGAGCCCATGTTTACTAGAATTTTTTCTGGTTTTGGTGTAAGGCTGTAAAGGCAATTTAGTTATACCATGTATAACAGTTTGAACCCTATGGGCAAACGGAAAAAGACAAAAAGTACGTATAATAATTTACTACATTACAATCGCTTACATGTACATAACATGTTCATGTAGCGACGCGTCTTTCTTTTACGATGTGATGATGTGAGTACAATCATTGAAGAGTTTTAAGTGACTTCCTGATGTTCGAAGTGACTAACTGTATCTGTTATACATTATGTGCGAAGCTTTTTTGTGGAATTATCATATCTGAAAATGGCACCTGCATGACGAAAGAGGTAATTGAATATTTTAGATAAATTAAGCAACTGTGACATAACAAAGTATTATACAAACGTTTAAAAAGGGTGTACACTTCCAATGGCAGTACGCCAATTTAAGAACAAAATAAAGAAATCAATATACCTGTGTATTTGAGTCTCAAATGGTTCAAATGGCTCTGAGCACTATGGGACTTAACATCTGAGGTCATCAGTCCCCTAGAACTCAGAACTACTTAAACCTAACTAACCTAAGGACATCACACACATCCATGCCCGAGGCAGGATTCGAACCTGCGACCGTAGCGGCCACGTGGGTTCAACATGAGTCTCTCTAGGACGCGTTCACGTAGTTTTGTGATCTCCCGAAGTGTCTGTAATTTCTGTTAGTATCTCCATCACAATCAAAGTGACTAGGTGAGAGCCCAAGGATAACTATGGCGGCAATAGCGAGAGGAAGCTGTTGGCTAGGACACAGCCACGACAGGCAGCTGCAAGGCACGTGGTCAATTTAGCTGGAACAGACTGCTCCGAGTGTTGAGCCGGTATAAGCTCCTCCTCTACTTCTGGAAAACTCCTGCCGTTCTTTGTTTTACAGTTCTCTGGCCTAAGCCATCATCGTAGGAAATTGGTAGATGGGTTTTCACAAAAATTAACTTATCAGTCATTTGTGGTCTGTTTGACCATAACATTTATGTTTGTTTCCTTTAATGCCGCAATTGAATTTATCAAGCAGAAACGGACGTTTTGTTGACGGTTGCGCAATAGGGTCAGCGTATACTGTACAGGGTTATTACAAATGATTGAACCGATTTCACAGCTCTACAATAACTTTATTATTTGAGATATTTTCACAATGCTTTGCACACACATACAAAAACTCAAAAAGTTTTTTTAGGCATTCACAAATGTTCGATATGTGCCCCTTTAGCGATTCGGCAGACATCATGCCGATAACCAAGTTCCTCCCACACTCGGCGCAGCATGTCCCCATCAATGAGTTCGAAAACATCGTTGATGCAAGCTCGCAGTTCTGGCACGTTTCCTGGTAGAGGAGGTTTAAACACTGAATCTTTCACATAACCCCACAGAAAGAAATCGCATGGGGTTAAGTCGGGAGAGCGTGGAGGCCATGACATGAATTGCTGATCATGATCTCCACCACGACCGATCCATCGGTTTTCCAATCTCCTGTTTAAGAAATGCCGAACATCATGATGGAAGTGCGGTGGAGCACCATCCTGTTGAAAGATGAAGTCGGCGCTGTCGGTCTCCAGTTGTGGCATGAGCCAATTTTCCAGCATGTCCAGATACACGTGTCCTGTAACGTTTTTTTCGCAGAAGAAAAAGGGGCCGTAAACTTTAAACCGTGAGATTGCACAAAACACGTTAACTTTTGTGAATTGCGAATTTGCTGCACGAATGCGTGAGGATTCTCTACCGCTCAGATTCACACATTGCGTCTGTTCACCTCACCATTAAGAAAAAATGTTGCTTCATCACTGAAAACAAGTTTCGCACTGAACGCATCCTCTTCCATGAGCTGTTGCAACCGCGCCGAAAATTCAAAGCGTTTGACTTTGTCATCGGGTGTCAGGGCTGGTAGCAATTGTAAACGGTAAGGCTTCTGCTTTAGCCTTTTCCGTAAGATTTTCCAAACCGTTGGCTGTGGTACGTTTAGCTCCCTGCTTGCTTTATTCGTCGACTTCCGCTGGCTACGCGTGAAACTTGCCCGCACGCTTTCAACCGTTTCTTCGCTCACTGCGGGCCGACCCGTTGATTTCCCCTTACAGAGGCATCCAGAAGCTTTAAACTGCGCATACCATCGCCAAATGGAGTTAGCAGTTGATGGATCTTTGTTGAACTTCGTCCTGAAGTGTCGTTGCACTGTTATGACTGACTGATGTGAGTGCATTTCAAGCACGACATACGCTTTCTCGACTCCTGTCGCCATTTTGTCTCACTGCGCTCTCGAGCCCTCTGGCGGCAGAAACCTGAAGTGCGGCTTCAGCCGAACAAAACTTTATGAGTTTTTCTACGTATCTGTAGTGTGTCGTGACCATATGCCAATGAATGGAGCTACAGTGAATTTATGAAATCGCTTCAATCATTTGTAATAGCCCTGTACAGTGAGGTGGCAAAAGTCACGTGATAGCGATACGCACAGAAGGCATTAGTATCGACTACACAACGTGTAAAAGTGCAGTGGATCTACGGAGCTGTCAACTGCACTCAGATGATCATGTGAAAATGTTTCATGGGTGATTAACTGCGCACGTCGGGACTTAACAGACTCTGAACAGGAAATTGTAGTCGGAGGTAGACGCATGGGACATTCCATTTCGGAAATCGTTAGGTAATGCAGTATTCCGAGACCCACAGTGTCAAGAGCGTGCTGAGAATATCAAATTTCAGGCATTGCCTTCTCGCTACGGACAAAGCAGTGCCGGCAGCCTCCACATAACGACCGAGAGCAAGTGCGTATGCATATAGTCGTCGGTGCTAACAGATAAGCAACATTGCGTAAAATAATGGCAGTGTGGGACGTACGACGAACGTATGCTTTAGGACAGTGCGGCGAAATTTGGTGTTAATGGAACATGGCAGCGGACGACCGACGCGACTGAATTTGCTGGCAGTACGACATCGCCTGCAGCATCTCTTCTGTGCTCGTGACCATATCGGTTGGACCCTAGACGCCTGGAAAACCGTGGCCTGGTTGGATTGGTCCCGATTTCAGTTGGGTTCGAGTGCGGCGCAGACCCCACGAAGTCATGCACCCAAGTTGTCAGGCTCTTTCAAGGTGGTGGTGGTTCTATAAAGGTGTAGGCTGTGTTTACATAGAATGTACTGGGTCCTCTGGTCCAACTGAACCCATATTTGACTGGAAAAGTTTATGTTCGCTTCTTGGAGACGACGTGCAGCCATTCATGGACTTCCTGGACCAAAACGACTATGTTATGTCAGCGAGCCACAATGTTGAAGAATATTTGAACATTTCGAGCGAATTATTTGGCCACGCAGATCGCCCGACAAGAATGTCCTCGAAAATTTATGCGACATAATCGAGAGGTCAGGTCGTGGGCAAAATCCTGCAGTGTCAACACTTTCGCAATAAGGACGGCTGTGGAGGCAGTATGGATCATCATCTCTGCAGGGGAGTTCCAACGACAAGTTGAGTCCATGATACGCTGAGTTCTGCAATACTCCGGGCAAAAGGAGGTCCGACGCGATATTTTGGAGGTATCCGATGACTTTTGTCACCCCAGTGCATATGGTACACATCGCGACTCATTATTATTTATTCCACTGCATAAATGCTTCATAAGAGACAGCTGTAACGTGCCTTAATTTGCGTGACATTACCCCCCTCCCCCTTCAACAAAAAGAAATTCTCATCCAGCTTTATTCACTGTTCAGTGGTATGTGGAAAAAGGGTATATAAGTGAATTAACGAGGTATGTGGTTGTATTTAATCTCTCTCACTGTAACAATTTCTGTAAAATACGTTGTAGATAAAAGGAAGGAAGAAGGTGATGCGGGTAAAGGGTGCAGAGAGTATGAAACTCAGTGGCGGCCAACAGTATACTCCAAGGGTGTAACCAACAGCTTGCACACTTCGCCGACAGCTAACGTATACACTGAAAACATTGTTTAAAAGTACAAATAACGCCATTCGTTTGACGAATTTTAAGAATTCCTGAACTCTAGTATGGGTCTACAACAATACAGATTGATCTTGGCATAGCTAATTTGCCAGACCGAAGTTGGGTAATTCAAGTTGAGAGATCACGTATCGTTTGTTACTGTAGGGCTGTCAGATCAAGTTAAAATCCAGTCTACAGAGAGTTCACATCGTTCGGAAGAGGAACAAGTGAATACTGTTCATTTACTATTGGGTGAATGAACGGAATTCGAGTCACTACAAATTGAGGGTGTTGTATTGTAAGGATACTAGATTGGTAAAACCTCAAAGGATCGTAAACAGACCATTTATCGATAACAACTCGAATGCAATTATATTTGGTGCGTTGAGTGTACAAGTGTAATCGGCATAGGTTCCAATTAGTTCTGGTGCGAAATACGTGTCCTCTACAGAACCACTTCTGTTTAGAGTGGTTGGTGTCTCGTGGTGTGTGAGAGATTTATGGCTTTATTTTGAGTGCGTGTAATATCCCGGTTCGAGTTGTTAGCGACTTACTTTGCCCTTAACCTGACTAGGCTTAGTTACTTGAATTCGATTTTCTATTTTCGGAACTTTAAGGAACCATCTAACGGGTTACTACCCAGCGTTAGTAGTTACTTATTATTCAGTTGAATCGAATATTCAACAAATTCTGTAATAAACATTGGAGAGGAGTTTTGCTATTTCGGCAGTAAAATAACTGATGATGGTCAAATTAGAGAGGATATAAAATGTAGACTGGGTATAGCAAGAAAAGCGTTTCTGAAGAAGAGATATTTGTTAACGGCGCGTCTAGATTCAAGTGTCAGGAAGTCTTTTCTAAAAGTATTAGTATGGAGAGTAGCCGTGTATGGAAGTGAAACATGGACGATAAATAGTTTCGACAAGAACAAAATAGAAGCTTTTGAAATTTGGTGCTACAGAAGGATGTTGAAGATGATGGTAGATGATGTAACTAATGAGGAGGTACTGAATAGAATTGGAGAGAGAGGAAACTTTTGGCACAACCTGACTAGAAGAACGGACTGGTTGGTAGGACATATTCTGAGACATCAATGGGTCACCAATTTAGTACTGGAGAGAAGCGTGGGGGATAAAAATCGTAGAGGGAGACCAAGAAATGAATTCAGTAAGCAGATTCAGAAGGATGTAGGTTGCAGTAGTTATTCGGAGATGTGGTGGCTCGCACAGGATACAGTAGCGTGGAGAGTCCAGTCTTCGGTCTGAAGACCACAACAACAACTGGCACCAAAGCGTGAAGTGGTGATAAACTGTGAGAGATCAAATGGCGATGACACTAATTAATTTTTTGTAGGCAAGGACCTCATTAAATTGGAGCTCGATCTCAGCACATGTGAGTGACCGACAAAAAAGGGCATTCGTTGACAAAAGCCGGCCGGTGTGGCCGTACGGTTCTAGGCGCTTCAGTCTGGAACCGCGTGACTGCTACGGTTGCAGGTTCGAATCCTGCCTCGGGCATGGATGTGTGTGATGTCCTTAGGTTAGTTAGGTTTAAGTAGTTCTAAGTTCTAGGGGACTGATGACCTAATATGTTAAGTCCCATAGTGCTCAGAGCCATTTGAACCATTCGTTGCCAAAAGAGGTCTACTAGTATCAAACATAGGCCTTAATTTGAGGAAGAAATTTCTGAGAACTTGCGTCTGGAGTACAGCATTATATGGTAGTGAAACATGGACTGTGGGATAGCCGGAACACAAGAGAATCGGAGCATTTAAGATGTGGTGCTACAGACGAATGTTGAAAATTAGGTGGACTGATAAGGTAAGGAATGAGGAGGTTCTGCGCAGAGTCGGAGAGGAAAGGAATATGTGGAAAACACTGACAAGGAGAAGGGGCAGGATCGTAGGACATCTGTTAAGATATGAGGGAATGACTTCCATGACGCTAGAGGGAGCTGTAGAGGGCAAAAACTCTAGGGGAAGACAGATTGGAATACATCCAGCAAATAATTGAAGACGTAAGTTGTAAGTGCTACTCTGAGATGAAGAAGTTAGTACAGGAGAGGAATTCGTGGTGGGCCGCATCAAACCAGTCACAAGACTAATGACCCCACCCCCACTCCCCACCCCCCTCCCCAGAAAGCTGACCTTAAGTGACAATAAAATGAAGCTGAATGAGAGCATTAAAAGAATAAAACTCTGACCTAATTTTCAGTAGCCATATGATATCAGTAAAACGACTGAATAAATTTTAAAGAAAGGTAAAGCATTAATTTCAAAGGAAAATCATATTTTTATTTTATTTCTGCAAGATCGAAGGTCAGAGGAAGAACCCGAAGAAAAATATAAATTATTTCACTTACGAAGGATTCGAAAACTGGATTTCTTTTGTAACACAGGTTTTAATAAGCAAGCAAATTTTAAGTAAAAGTTATTCCATAATGAAAGAAGAAGCACAGAATTAGAAAAAAATAAGGAAAGAAAATCATATTAAATGGAAGGAATGTAGAAATTTTATCATATATCGACTATATCAGCGAAGTTGTCCATTCTCTTTCTCACCGTACCTCTGACAAGCGGCTGAGTAGATCTTTGCTATCTTAATTCGTGAGTGACAAAAGACCAGATTTCGCGAACTTCGAGGAAAAGTTAATGCGACAATATCGCCGGATATAGTAAGGGAATTTTATCCTCAAACAATAAGCTAAGTTTACAATCGGAATATTTGCATTTTTTATAACTATTTGTGAAATTTGCATTTAAAATGCGATACGCGATCTTTACATGGTACCAATACGTTACTTTCGGTTTAGGTAAATAAATAAAGGACACAATTACTCCTAAAGGAGGTAGGTCGATTACAATTTACAGTGTTGTAAGCAGTCTAACGTAACAGCACGAATCATTCACCGGGCAAGATAGCCACGTAGCTACTAAGCCTAGAAAGCTTAAATGACGACAATAGAACCATATTGATCCAAGCGGCAATCTCATCATTTCGAGAAAACTAGGGAAACGTGTTTGTGTTTGCTTTAAGGAAACGTGTCATTTTTATGGTTTAATCTTTTGTGAAATGTTGACTACTACGTTAGAATAAATAAAAAATGTGTTATTGAAATCTTTTTATAGGAAGATACAAAAAGTTCGACTTCTGCATTAAAGAAATCGCTTGTGTCACTTTGGCACAAACGAACAATGAAATTACAGTTGCGTCACATCGAAACACTGAAGACCTTACGAGGTATTCAAAATTATTATTTCCAAATCCGGAGGTAAGTATGTTTTCATCTCCCCATCCTCTTCTGAATACATGCGGAGTTGGCAGGTAGAACGGATGCTGAAAATTTGGAACCAATTTAAGAATTTTTTTATGTCTTGCACCTTTTTGTATGGTACTCACTTTGCTGTCCTAGCCTGTGTAGGTATGTAACTTCGGAGGCTTTGCAGACATGGCTGAAAATCTGTTTTATTAAGTTTGAGATCAATCGCTTCATATTTTTCCGAATAGTTATCATTGTAATGCATGAGGACTGAGCCCTTGAAGCATTTTATCTTTCGCATTTGTGATATATCTGCGCCCTCCCCGAAAACAGTGGTTTTCGAGGATTGTCACATTTTTCTTTGTATAGTTCAGCATTTTACTAGTTGGCAAGTCCGGAGACAAGTATTGACGTGAATTTTTCATTTCCCAATAGTGGCTTCCGTATTTAGGAAAGCTTTTAATATGGTCTCTGATCCATGTTAGTTTCTCCTCAGAGAGCTTATTTGGAGGAGATTTTCGTTCCCTTTTGTCATTTTCAGGTATTTGTGTGTAATCAATTCTTTTATTTCTTACTTGGATCACACCTAGAAAGAAATTTTTACAAACTATTTTGTTACATAATATGAGGTGTCTCATCACACTTTTGTGGGCAGGTACCCGATTAGAATGCCTTTTCTTGAATCGTTTGGATACGACAGTTTTTGCAGCATTACGGAACCAAGTCGTTTGTGCGCTCCACGAAGATACTGGTGATACATGTTACGTATCATTTCCTGATTTTCTGCAGGAATGTGTCCATTGCATTTGAAGCGGCAATTACTCACCAGGCATGAATACTTCTGCTGGCATAGTGTTATCTTTTACGTTGGTGTATTCCTGACCGGCTATTCTTTTGCGTTCTGTTATATTCCTCTTCCATGGGTCCGTATTTCTTAGCTGTTTTCTCCCCCTAATATGTTAATCAGCCTCTTCATTGTCCACGTCTACTCCTGAATTACCTATCACAACATAGGAAAAACGAAAAGCACTTGAAAGTAACAAAACCTCATATAGAAGCCATACCCCCAAGACCTCCAGTTCAGGAAGCTACTAGCTAAGACGACAGACGGTCAGATCTCAAGCAAAGTTGTTCTACACAAAAGCTAATCATTCAGGACTCCGCTATATGATAACGACTCTTCATAGCTAGGCTCACCTTTATCATCCGTTTCGCTGAGCGATTCGTTCTCCTGGTCTGGGACGTGGTAGGATGAATGATCGCTGGAAAAACCTTCATTACTTTCGCAATCACTCGTTGGACTTTGTAATGCTAACGTATTTTCCCCTCTAGTCAGGCCGTTTCTGTTGTCCATTTCACTGACACGTTGTTCTGACACGGGAAATATACACACGAACAACACCAACTTCGCAGCAAAGAGTACATAGTGCGTAGCATAGAGGATATAGTGCACGGGAAGAATTGTCGAAACCAAAAAGAATATAAACACTGTAGAAACCGAAAAAATAACGGACATAAGACAGCTGACTTTGACATAGACACCAGCTTCTTTCTTTACCATTTGAAAAACTACTCTACAGTCAGCTGTATGAAATATATGTACGTTCAGTGTTATAAAAAAGAAGCAACTGTTTTGACGTTAATACAACACGTTACTCTAAATCCAAAATATAAGTCAAAATTATAATAATAGTTGGCACGATCCAAGGGTGAATTTCCTCTTGGGTCAGTATGGCACGATGTATTTTTCAAAGTAAATTAATTCTAAAGTGGGAGATTGATGCTTTCTTGCAGAAGGCGCTAGTTTTAGTACTTGTATCAATGTGGCATTAAAATTTATAGCCGGCCGCTGTGGCTGAGTGGTTCTAGGGGCTTCAGTCCGGAGCCGCGCTGCTGCTACGGTCGCAGGTTCGAATCCTGCCTCGGGCCTGGATGTGTGTGATGTCCTTAGGTTATTTAGGTTTAAGTAGTTCTAAGTCTAGGGGACTAATGACCTCAGATGTTAAGTCCCATAGTGCTTAGAGCCATTTGAACCATTTTGAAAATTTATATTTTCGAACCTGCAACCATGCGAAAATCTCTAATAAAAAAATGTCACATGGAGAAGTATGCTTCAACTGTCCCAAATAGTGTTTAAGGGAATTACGTAGTGTTAAGTGTGGGAAAGATTAACAGTTGCGCCGTGGTTTACCACCGACAGTAAAAAGTGGTAATCTATAATCCGATAACATGACGTCACGTTCTGCCAATTGTTCACATATACGCTGAAGCACCAAAGAAGGTGGTATAGGCATGCGTATTCAAATACCGAAATATGAAAACAGGCAGAATGCTGCGCTGCGGTCGACTACGCCTATATAAGACAACAAGTGTCTGGCAGAGTTGTTAGATCGGTTACTGCTACTACAATGGCAGGTTATCAAGATATACGTGAGATTGAACATGGTATTATAGTTGGTGTACGAGCGATGGGACACAGCATCTCCGAGATAGTGATGAAGTGGGGATTTTCCCGTACGATCATTTCACGAGTGTACCGTGAATATCAGGAATCCGCTAAAACGTCATATCTCCCATATCGTTGCGGCCGGGAAAAGATCCTGCAAGAGCGAGACCAACGACGACTGAAGAGAAGCGTTTAACGTGACGGAAGTGCAGAGCTTCCGCAAATTGCTGCAGATTTCATTACTGGGCCATCAACGAGTGTCAGCGTGCCAACCATTCAACGGAACATCATCGATATGGGCTTTCGGAGCCGAGGGCCCACTCGTGTACCCTTGATGACTGCACGACACAAAGCTTTACTTCTCGCCTGGGCCCGTCAACATCGACATTGAACTGTTGATGACTGGGAACATATTGCCTGGTCGGACGCGTCTAGTTTCAAATTGTATCGGGTGAACGGACGTGTACGGGTATGGCGAAAACCTCATGAATCCATGGACCTTGCATGTCAGCAGGGGACTGTTCAGGGTGATGAAGGCTCTGTAATGGTGTGGCGTCTGTAGATTTGGAGTGACATGGTATCCCTGGTACGTCTAGATACGACACTGACAGGTGACACATACATAATCATTATGTCTGATCACTTGCATCCGTTCGTGTCCATTGTGCATTCCGACGGACTTGGGCAATTCCAGCAGGACAATGTGACACCCCACACGTCCAGAATTGCTACAGAGTCTCTCCAGGAACGCTGATCTGAATTTAAACACTTCCGCTGGCCATCGAACTCCCCAGAAATGAAAATTATTGAGCATATCTGCTGTTCAGAAGAGACCTACAACCCCTCATACACTTATGAATTTCTGGACAGCCTGCAGGATTCATGATGTCAGTTTCCTCCAGCACTACTTCAGACATTAGCCGAGTTTATGCCACGTCGTGTTGCGGCACCTCTGCGTGCTCGCGGGGACCCTACACGACATTAGGCAGGTGTACCAGTTTCTTTGCCTCTTCAGTGTATATCGCAGATTTTGTAGGATAGTGGTCAGCTCTGCTGGTTGCGTGCTACCTACCTATGGAGGAGCAGGTGTGGGTGTCTGGTGGCCCGAGATGAGTCCAAAGCAGCTCATCGTGAGTTGCAGTTTTTATTTATATCCCCAAAAATTATCACTAGAGGCTTGTGCCCACGTCAGACAGGCACTGGGCGATGGCCTTGTGCTCGCGGTCGCCGGCGCAAGAAGCGTAGTGGTGACGCAGCTAGGCCTAGCTCAGCACGAGAACTTTGCGATGTCTGCACACTTAGGCGGTTGGCGGCACTGGCTTAGCTGCGGTGCGAGGTGGCACAGCTGGCTCAACCGCAAGCGAAGGTGGCTGGCTGAGGGCCAGTCCGGTGCGATGCGGCGGAAGCATCCAGGTACGTACCCTGAACCTTCGTCTGCCTGACGGTGGATGGCGCTGGTGGGTGCCCCGAAGTTTGGTGGCTGGAGGGCCTCAGTTCGACTCTCGACCCAGCAATGCTCGGCTTGAATCCCCGGCAGGCGACCCTGTCAGGATGAGAGTGGAGCGGTAGCGACCTCACAACGGAAGCCAACACTGCACCAGATGCTGACTTGATGACTTTTGAAATTCAGCGTCCAGTGACCAGGACGACCGGTACTATATGCGCAAAAGCGGTTTTCTTTTTAGGTGCGGCTGTCACAAATGTCACGCAAGCCGCATGCCGAGGTGTCCCTGCTTTTGGAAACCAGCTGGTCACCGGTCGACAGGTGGACTGGCGCCGAAGTTGGTACCGTGGAGAATTGCAATTGGCTGTCCGAACCCTTTCCCGTTAGGCTCTCGCCATTACATTATGGAAGAGTAAATATTTTCCACTGCTTTCGGCAACAGGATCTCAGTAAACGCTTCAGCACCTTGAAACAGCAAATAAATTGAAAAAGCTGTGCACGCCGGTTTTCATGTTGTCCACTAGCAGCTGAGTGAATGTGTCTGAAATCGATTTGTATAGGTTTGTACTGGCTTCCAGAGTGCCAGAGTGTCCCAGATCTCCGCTTTGGACACTATATTGACTGTCATAAAATCTCAGTTCAACAGGAGATCAGCTATACTGAATATGCATCCAATCAGTTGACATCAAAAAGTCCTTCTCTTTCCTTTCCCTTCGCCCCTCTCCACCTTCAATTTACGCTATATATATCACCTGCAGATTCTGTGTGGTGTCTGTTCTTTCGGACGTGTCACATAACTGATAGGCGATGAATCCATCACCTTCAGTGTGGTTGCACGTTTAAGTTCGACCTTCTGCAGGAATCTCAACGTAGAGAACATGGAGGACACGGACGGGGAATGCGGACAGGTGGCGCTAGGTGGGAATGTGGGTCGACCGAGACGCGTGCCCAGGTAGTCCGCGCATTTGCGTTAAATACTGTATCACTGTCTCAGTCGTTAGCGCAAATGTCTAGTAAGCAGGAGATCCCGGCTTCGATTACCAGTCGGGTATAAATTTTAACTAGTCGGCGCCGGTTCCGCATAGAGACCGATGCAGAAGACATCAATAAATCCTTTCCTTTCTCCCATCTTCACCTTCAGTTTACATGATATGTACCTTAGCTGCAGATTCCGCGAGGTGTCTGTTCTTCTGGACATGTGCGAAACAACAGAAGCTACTCATTCATATAACCAAGTCTATTTGCTGAATGATGTGACGCAGTGTTTGCGACATTGGACTCGCCATCAGGAAGAGCGGGGTTCACATCTCACGTTTTCCGTAAATCGCCAATGTAAGTGCACGGCAGATCCTTTGAAATGAGGACTACCGATTTCCTTGTCCAACCTGACCTTATACACCCCCCCCCCCCCCCCCTCCTATTGGCTTCCTTCTTCTTCTTTTGTGATAATTTTACATCGAATGCGAAGTCCCTTGCACTCATTAGCTTACAAAAATATTCCTTCCACTAAATTTAACTCCAGTGAACAAGAAAGAAATTAGTAGCATTTCGCGTGAGTTATATGCTCTGTGCGACTACAAGCGGTGACGAAATTTGTTCAGAGAGAACAGAATTCCCCTGAAGTGATTTAGGAAAACCGCAGAAACTAGACATCATGATGGTTGAACTCTTTTCTCCCGCACGAGAGAAGCCAAACCGGTTTCGGGCTTGGCTTGTATCCTCATTGCGTATATTGGAAGCTTTATGAGTAGGGATGGAAAGCCCTACACCGTTGTTACGATGAAGTAAATGGAAACAACTCAACACTGCGCACAAAAAGCAAGAGATAATGTTAATCGAAAAGCACTTGCTACCAGATAATCTGCAGTCTAAGTCCATTAGATCTCGATGAATCGTGGTGTGTTAAAGGAATTACAATGCAATGCAATCCTATAAATCCGCCCCCCCCCCCCTCCCCCAACACACACAAACAAAAAACCACACTCAGTGTTTCGATATTCCAAGAAAAGTTTCTACGTCAGAAAAATCAGAATGCTTACCGAAAGAGCTTGAGACAATCGAAACAGAGAAGAAATGGGTGCATCCAGTGTGGATAGAGCTCTTTAAATTTATCGAATATTGTTGCGGACGAATTACGAGTAGCATTGAGAAGCTGTCTGGAGTAATCAACCGGCTGCAAGATAGCTAACACAGAGCTTTGTACACCTACAAAATCTTTGTCAGTTCCCTCGCCCCTTTGTGTGGCTCGGCTTAAATAATTCATGTATATGGACAGCACTGAGAAATGGAGCTATTATTAATTCCGTTCGTCCAGCTGCCACCAACAAAGTGCATTAATAAATGTTTCTGAATGAAAGTAAGCTCAAGGATAACAGGTCACGGAAGAAAATGAGCAGGATTCAGAAGAACCACTGAACAGAATAGTCTAATTCACGTATAACACAGGATAAGGGTAAATCAAAAACGAGAATCGTATATAAGACAAAAAGGCTAATGGCGTGCTCCACTAAAAAATTAGGGAGGGCGCGGAAAAGAATTGATAATATTCTTCTATCTACAAAGCGAGATTAAACAACTTAGTCCATAGAGGAGAGATTATTTATTCACAAGAACAAAATGGTTCAAATGGCTCTGAGCACTATGGGACTCAACATCTTAGGTTATAAGTCCCCTAGAACTTAGAACTACTTAAACCTAACTAACCTAAGGACATCACACACACCCATGCCCGAGGCAGGATTCGAACCTGCGACCGTAGCAGTCCCGCGGTTCCGGTATTCACAAGAAACAAGTAGACTGTCGCGCGTAGTAGACACGGTAATCGAACATTTTACAAATATTTCTTGAAAAACCTTAGAACTACCTGAATTCTTACACTCACTTCTCAAAATATTTATTCCTTAATAGTATTTTTTGGATAATAACATAAATCATATACATATAGCATGATAGAAAAACTAAATTCTCCTGTGAGCGTAACTTCCTTATCTAGGCTCAGAGTATTATTGCAGATTTTAGTGCAAAGTCTTTGAAATGCTACAAAAAACAAATGCAAGGAACTGGAATTCTTACAACTTAGGCAAATGTCTTACTGTACTCTGTTCCTATAAATTATCTAACACCCCATTTCCCGTATTTGGAAACCTTGGTTGCAAGATGAGTAACGATACTCATATTAAGAAGATCGCCATTCTTATAAAATTTATTACTGCTATCCTTTGTTAACTTTCTGTATGCGTATGCAGATATTATCCTCGAAGTAGACAATAAACTATAATGAACAATGCAGCTGAGGAATCAGCTTTTCTCGTTCAAAGTACTGTACCTGTACTTCTGGTAATTCTATAATATTTGTAATTAAATGCTTTTAAATACAAGAGTTAAAAAATCAAATTATAATCTACGTCAGTTAAGTATTAATATAGTCCACAGTTCTGATAACTACTTTATGTGGAGACCTCAGCTGTAAGCAGTGGTAAGGGACAGTCGATAAGGAACAGAGTTATTGCTTGTAAAGCGTGGTAAGTAATGTAATTTATTCATATTAGTCGATAGCTATACGATAAACTGAGATATAGCTGTTCTTCCTCTAGTATCATATTCTAACTAACGACAACTTTGTCAAAATGTGTGCGTGTAAATAGTGGTAAGGGCTAAAAACATGGGTTCCTGTAGTAGTAATGTGTGCGGAGTTCGTGCCAGGAAAATGCTTTTCAGGAAAGATTTGTTCAAATCTGAGGATGATGTGGACAACTACGACTCAGACAAATATCCTTACTATGCTCCCAAATGCAAATGGTATTCAGAAGTTGTTGCTAATCGGGTAATTTGTCACGGGACATCCTTAACATTCTTTATGTGCTGCAATAAGGCGATAATAAAATTAATTTTATATTGTGCTGAATCACAGATTAATTTTTTAGATTGTTGTGCTTCATTATTGCAATAATTGGTAATACAAATCTTAATATCACGAACTGAAATAATTCGGTCGTTTTAAAGTAATTGTACTTTTGTGAAATTTCACAGGGGTGTTTCGTTAAGTCTTGTAGCAAGTAAACAATGGTAAGTCAATGTTAAGTGCACTCAGTTTACAATTAAAAAAATATTTAGGATTCATTGACATATCTTTAAGAATGAAATGTTGAATAGAATTTACGATTTTAAAAATATGACGTTTCTCTAGAACTATTTGAAAACACTGGCTAATCCGAATAAAAGAATTACAATGCATGTAATTGACGTATCTTATTTACGTAATTTTATTGAAACTTAGCTGAGAAATTTTTCAGAACAACCAACTTGTCCTTGTTTACGGCCGAGGTGTTCATATGTCTACAAAAAACGATGTATGACTAAATGAGAACTGAAAATAAATTCTTGCATTGCCCTACAAGATTACTTTCTAAGGTCCTGTACAATGAATCAAAGTGTATTCTAGTAACAAAGCATTTCTTGATGATCTTAAAAGTGCTTCGACTCCTGATCGGAATGAGTATATCATTACTACAATATGATGCTTCGTTAACTTCGGTTATTCTTATAGCTTAGCATCATTTAATGATCACAAAACAAACTGTTTGATTATGTGAATAAAAGTTACGTATATTTCTGATGTTATAGGGTGTTCTACATCTACCATCTGCAGGACTACTCTGAAATTCACACTTAAGTGCCTGGCGGAGGGTTCATCGAACCACTTTCCCACTATTTCTCTACCTTTTTCACTTTCTAACAGTGCACGAGAAAAATGAACAGTTAATAATCTTGCCTTGGAAGCTCTGATTTCTCTTATTTTATTACAATCATCGTTTCTTCGTATGTAGTTGGGCATCAACAAAATATTTTTTTGCATTCAGGGGAGAAAGCTGGAAATAGAAATTTCGTGAAAAGATCTCGCAGCAAGGAAGAACGCCTTTGTTTTAAATGATTGCAACCCCAATTCGCTTATCAAATCTGTGACCTTTCCTCCCCTATTTCGCGTTTACGCCACATGATGTCAATAACACTATGTTGATTCTGAGTTTCAGTGAAGCATCTACTCGCCTTCTTCAGACAGTGATGTGGTATGCCAGAAGGAGGCAATAGCAATATATCACCGTGGTGAAATAGTGCACTATTACGTGGAACAACCATATTTATAGCTCCATTATCCTGACAGAAGCACACTCTGAAAAAAAGACTGAAGACAGGCCCTTGGGTGGGCTGCCTGCTCCGAAGACACGCAGTGTGGTTTTCCTGTTTCTCTGCAGTCTATGTGATTTGTAGAACAGCCGTTTCCCTCATTGCTATTGTTATATCCTGCACTTCTGTTACATTTATTGTCACTGATGCTGAATGAAACAGCCTATTTGATGACAAAGTGACAGAATAGCTGAGAAATTCTTAATGTTGTTACAGTGATTTTCATATACTGTAAATAGATGTCCAGGATGGCTCAGAGCTATTTTAGTGTCAGACCGCAACGCTAAGGTTTGTAATTCAGCCTTCGATAGGTCCTCGAAGGTTTCCTGTAATTTATATCTTCTTTTGCCACTGACAATAGTTTTATTTATTTGGAAAACGTTCAGCTGCACCGTATTTCACGCAATACCTAGGTATTTCAAAGGTCAGAGGAAGACAAGGACATGCCACATCCAATAGGACAACGTCTAGTAACGTAACGTAGAGTTCAAAACAAATTTCGGATTGAGAACAGTTGATAAGTTACAGTTCCCGTAATCGTTGTGAAAAACACATAATTACATACACTGGTAGTAATAACATTCATAATATGTTTCGAGTAAGTCTTCCTACGTTACGTTTATACGAACGATATCTTAAAGATCAAGAATACCAGCAGCAGAAACATCCTTACTTCCATCCAAAAAACTAAGTTGGCAGCAGTATCTCCGTAATTCAAACAGCTATGCCAATATACTATAGAATTAGTGAGAACTTCCAACAATCATCTGGGAGAAAACCGATTTCTGTATGATTCCGCAAATATTGTAGGCGAAACGTTTAGCTGAATCACCCTGTATAACGGGGAAATTATGTTAGTCCTCTTCTAATTTCTAGACAGGATTTTCTCCATAGTCAGAGACGACAACTTTTTGGCAGTCACGTGTCAATAAGGAACTGTGTCACGTCCAACTTTTGATGTTGCTGCTCAGTCTTCAGTCCAAAGACTGGTTTGATGCAGCTCTCTACGTTAGCCCATTCTATGTTATTCACTATCCATGGATGGACAGATGGCGTCAAGAACAATAATATTACAACAATAAAATGAATAAAATACTACTATGGTACTAACATGGATACAATAAAACATGTAGGAGCTACGAGCTAGATCACCCTTTACAACAATAACACAACTAAAAATTAACACAATAACATAGTGTAATTAAATAGCAAAGTTGCTTTTGCAGTAATGGTGCTGAGATGCAGCTCTGATAGACACTGCGTTATCACCAGAGGAGATTGTTTTAATTTACAAAAAAAAAAATAATAATAATAATTGTCGCGCGGAGTGGCCGTGCGGTTTGAGGCTCCACGTCACTGGCTGCGCGGCCCCTGCCGGCGGAGGTTCGAGTCCTCCCTCGGGCATGGGTATGTGTGTGTTGTCCTTAGCGTAAGTTAGTTTAAATAGTGTGTAAGTCTAGAGACCGATGACCTCAGCAGTTTGGTCCCTTAGGAATTAACGCACACACACACACAAAATTTTAGTTCTAAACTGTTCCAGTGGTAAAAATTGTATGTCGTTAGGTAGAACATTTAATAGTTTTAAGGCAACATCAGGGAAGCTGTTTTGTACCTCTCTTAATCGAGATCTTGACCTGTCTGTACTGTCTTTATTGGGAGTGCAGTGTTGGTGAGCTTATTTTCTGATTTATTTTTATGTGAATAGTCAGTAGAATATATAGGCCTACTGGCTGAAAACAGTCAGAACCCCTAATGTGGAAAGAATTATTTCAGAACGGTCAGTTTTTTTTTTTTTTTTTTGAGATTGTCCTCATTGCTTTGTTTTGCAATAAAAGCACATTCCTGAAGCCTGCAGAATGGCACCAGAGCAATGACCCATTACTGATGTGGCTGTGGAACATTGCATAGTACACTAATAGTAAGTATTGTTCTGGTACTAAATTTTTTAGTTGTCTCAAGAGGTACAGGAACAATGAAAGTAATATACGAGGTGTGGCTAGAAAAAAACCGGACTAGTACTGGTGAAACAATAAAACGAATGCAATAAGGCTGAAAGTCACGTGACCTGTCACGTGACTCTCGCTCCGCCTACTGCTCGAGTTTCATCTGCCTCCTGCACTCAGTCTGCCCGTGGCGTCTGTTTTAAGTAGTTGACGTTTTGTCTGTGCGTCGGAAAATGTTGAGTGTACAGAAAGAACAGCGTGTTAACATCAAATTTTGTTTCAAACTAGGAAAATCTGCAAGTGAAACGTTTGTAATATTACAACAAGTGTACGGCGATGATTGTTTATCGCGAACACAAGTGTTTGAGTGGTTTAAACGATTTAAAGATGGCCGCGAAGACACCAGTGATGACACTCGCACTGGCAGACCATTCTCAGCAAAAACTGATGCAAACATTGAAAAAATTGGTAAACTTGTTCGACAAGATCGCCGTTTAACAATCAGAGCAGTGTCTGAGTTAACAGGAGTTGACAAGGAAAGTGTTAGGCAGATTCTTCATGAAAGTTTCAACATGAACAAAGTGTGTTCAAAAATGGTTCCAAAGTGTCTCACACTTGAACAGAAGGAACGCCGAAGAATGATTTGTTCTGACATCCTGGAAAACATTGAAAGTGATCCCACCTTCTTACAAAATGTTATTACTTGCGATGAATCGTGGTCTTTTACTTACGATCCCGAAACTAAACGCCAATCGATGCATTGGAAAACTCCTGGTTCTCCACGACAAAAAAAGCACGAATGTCAAAATCGAAATTCAAGGCAATGATGATTGTTTTTTTTGACATCAAAGGGATTGTGCACATTGATTGGGTACCAGAGGGACAAACAGTGAATCAGCATTACTACATTAGCGTCCTGGCTACCCTACGTGAGCGAGTACGGAGAAAACGGAACGATTTGTGGAGAAAAAAGTCATGGATCCTTCACCAAGACAATGCCCCAGCTCACAGTGCGTTGTCAGTGAAGACGTTTTTGGCAAAACACAACATTCCCATCTTAGATCATCCACCCTACTCACCTGACTTGGCCCCCTGTGACTTTTTTCTTTTCCCTAAAGTCAAGTCAGCTTTGAAAGGAACTAGATTTGAGACTGTTGAAGCAGTAAAAGAAAAAGCGACGGAAGTAATGTATGGACTTACCGAAAATGATCTGCAGCATTGCTATGAACAGTGGAAAATTCGTATGGAGCGGTGTAGAGACCGAGGAGGAGAGTACATTGAAGGAGATAACATGAAATTGTAAATAATTGTAAATAAATGTTTTTTCCAGCATCATTCCGGTTTTTTTCTAGCCGCACCTCGGACATGTTTAGTGTGCTGTTGCCAGGTCAACTTGGTATCAATGAAAGAGGCCAGAAGCTTAACAGTTGCTGTGTCACCCAGACCTCCCGTACCACTGGGGCTGCTACATCCTCTGACTTTTGTCTTCTGTAATTTTCGTCTTCTTCATGATGAACCATGCCGTGGCTTTAATGGACATACGTTTGTTGGATTGCCTGAGCAATATTTTCAGCTTTTGAGAACAAGGATGTATCATCCGTGAACTGCAAGGTGTGCCTGTTGGAGCGTATGTTGCCAACGAGAAACAGGAACAACAGAGGCCCTATTGCGGATCTCTGTCCCGTACCATGTTGTAACTTCTTTCCAACTGAGTCTGTTCCCTGCGCTGATGCGATCTATCGTCTGTTATTTAAGTAGGATTCGAGAGTTTGCAGAACAGATCCCACAATAACATACTATTTTAGCTTGCCGAGCAGGGCCTTATGTGGGTCGGTTTTGTTGGCTGATTTGGGGGAGGGAACCAAACAGCGGGGTCATCAGTCCCATCGGATTAGGGAATGATAGGGAAGGAAGGCGGCCTCGCCCTTCCAAAGGAACCATCCCGGTACCTTAAGTGGGTTAGAGGTCACAAGGTACCAGTGCTATAGACTATTTGTCTCCAAAACCTTGACTTACATTTGCAACTAAGTCAAGTACTGCTGTCGTCATTGAACCCTTCCGAAAGTCATTTTGTTTATCATAAAAGAGGTTATTTCCTTCAGAGTAACGTAATATTTGATCTCTCATCATCGACTCCATCACCTTAGATAGTACTTACCTTAACACTTCACGCAGAAAGTGCTACTTTCAGGAAGTCTGTAAATTCCACAACTTGGAGGCATTTATTTGTTACTACTGAGAGTAGTTTTCCATCCATTATAGTTTTCAACATAGTGCAGTAAATGCCATAAATATCTGGTATCCTTGATGGTTTTTTTTGCCAATTTTATTATGTCTTTTGGATACATTCTCTTCCACGTCCCCGTGCTGCCTTTATTCTCAAATTTCACAGAAAAGTCAGCAATTTCACTATTACTGTAAAATGTTCATTAAATTCACGTGGACTGAAAGAATTAGTCTATTCTGAGCAGGCCTCTTCACTTCTGATAAACTACTGCAATCTACATCCATTTGAACTCTCTTGCTGTATTCATACCTGGTTATTCTACAACATTTTCACGCCCCCCCCCCCCCCCACACACACACACACACTAGGCACACTTTCTCCTCTTACCAAACTGACGATTCCTTGATGACTCAGGATGTATCCTATCAATCGAGCCCTTCTTTTAGTCGAGTTGAGACAATTCCCCCTCCCTCCCCAATTAGATTGAGCCTCCTCATTAGTTGTTCGATTCGCTCATTTCAAAAAAATCTATCCTTTTCTTTCCTGAATTGCTTATTGTCCACGTTTCACTTTCATAAAGGCAACATTTCAGTCAAACACCTCCACAAAAGACTTCCTAATATTTAAATTTATATTCGATGCTAACAAATTCCTCTTTCTCAGAAATACTTTTATTGCTATTTCCAGTCTACATTTTGGATCCTGTCAACTTCGGCCATCATCAGCTACTTTGGTGCCCAAACACTCAGTCTCATGTAATGCTGGTCACGCAGCGAACTCCTGTATCTCATTTCTTAAACCAATTCCCTCAGCATCTCCTTATTTGATTCGACTACATTCCACTTTACGTGTTTTACTTATCACGTTCTTGAAAACAGCCGACAGACCTTTCAGCTAGCTCTTCCAAGCTCTTTGCCAGTTCTGAGAGAATTAAGAGTTACAACGTCACCGGCAAACCTCAAAGAATTTATTTCTTCTCGCTGAACTTTATAATTCCCTTTCCACGTTTCTCACTGGTTTCCTCTACTGTGGTGTAGAAATGACTGAGACACTAGCGGCAGGAGTAGACACCGAGGTAAACTGGAAAAGTATCAGTAAGACGAGGAGCGAGCAGATAAGAATCTGCGAGCTGGCCGGGCGGGGCGGGGTGGAGGGTTCTGCGACGCCGGCAGCTGCGCCGAGATTAAAGTCGAGGGTCCCCCTTTGTTCTGGGTCGCCCGGGCTGGCGCCGCGTCGCGCTGAATAGTCGCCGGCCACGGGGGAAAGCTGCCGCAGCTTGGTCAATGACTCCGGCCGCACGCGGCGCAGCGGCGGAGATCTGCCCCCTTCCTTACTCCCGGAGGGAAACGCCGTCTGCAGGCGCATTCGCGCGTGCGGACTGTCTTCAGGGCTCCTACCGTAGCAAGGCCTGCCAGAGCGCTCTGGAAGATTACAAGTCCCCCCGTCCTCTCGCCGTGAATATCAAGTCATTTGATCGCCACGTAACGCAGCACCTTTCTACCGTATTGTCGGCGACGAGAAGCGTACACCTAACTAGGTTTAATATCGTCAAACCAATCATTTTTGAGAAGAAGAAATGAAGTCTTGTTTGCAGGGACGTATTTATTATTTATTTGGCACCGGATTCAGGCGTCCTGGCCACTAAAATTGCTACACCAAAAAGAAATGCAGATGATAAACGGGTATTCATTGGACAAATATATTATACTAGAACTGACATGTGATTACATTTTCACGCAATTTGGGTGCATACATCCTGAGAAATCAGTACCTAGAACAACCACCTCTGGCCATAATAACGGCCTTCATACGCCCGGGCATTGCGACTAACAGAGCTTGGATGGCGTGTACAGGTACAGCTGCCCATGCAGCTTCAACACGATACCACAGTTCATCAAGAGTAGTGACTGGCATATTGTGACGAGGCAGTTGCTCGGCCACCATTGACCAGACGTTTTCAATTCGTGAGAGATCTGGAGAATGTGCTGGCCAGGGCAGCAGTCGAACATTTACTGTATCCAGCAAGGCCCGTACAGGACCTGCAACATGCGGTCGTGCATTATCCTGTTGAAATGTAGGGTTTCGCAGAGATCGAATGAAGGGTAGAGCCACGGGTCGTAACACATCTGAAATGTAACGTCCACTGTTCAAAGTGCCGTCAATGAGAACAAGAGGTGACCGAGACGTGTAACCAATGGCACCGCGTACCATCACGCCGGGTGATACGCCAGTATGGCGATGACGAATACACGCTTCCAATGAGCGTTCACCGCGATGTCGCCAAACACGGATGCGACCATCATGATGCTGTAAACAGAACCTGGATTCATCCGAAAAAATGACGTTTTGCCATTCGTGCACGTTGAGTACACCATCGCAAGCGGTCCTGTCTGTGATGCAGCGTCAAGGGTAACCGCAGCCACGGTCTCCGAGCTGCAAACGTCATCGAACTGTTCGTGCAGATGGTTGTTGCCTTGCAAACGTCCCCATCTGTTGACCCAGGGATCGAGACGTGGCTGCAAGATCCGTTACAGCCGTAAGAGATAAGATGCCTATCATCTCAACTGCTAGTGATACGAGGCCGTTCCGTATTACCCTCCTGAACCCACCGATTCAATATTCTGTTAATAGTCATTGGATTTCGTCCAACGCGAGCAGCAATGTCGCGATACGATAAACCGCAATCGCGAAAGGCTACAATCCGACCTTTATCAAAGTCGGAAACGTGATGGTACGCATTTCTCCTCCTTACACGAGGCATCAGAACAACGTTTCACCAGGCAACGCCGGCCAACTGCTGTTTGTGTATGAGAAATCGGTTGGAAACTTTCCTCATGTCAGTACGTTGTAGGTGCTGCCACCGGCGCCAACCTTGTGTGAATGCTCTGAAAAGCTAATCATTTGCATATCACAGCATCTTCTTCCTGTCGGTTAAATTTCGCGTCTGTAGCACGTCATCTTCGTGGTGTAGCAATTTTAATGGCCAGTAGTGTAGATGGTGTTTGATACGTGGGATACCGAGCATACAGAACGTCCCAGCAAATAATTGCTCTCGTCAAATATCTGGTGTCGTTGAGGCATGCGACCTAGTGCAATGAATGCAAAACAGGATCAGGCCTACGTAGAACCTGTCACTGTACAAACATGTCAGAGGTGTAGTTGCTCGTGCAGCTTAACAATCAACTAAATCCCCACTCCAGGCTTTGGTGCCAGTTGTTGTGGTCATTAGTCCGAAGACTGGACTGATGAAGCTCTCGATCCGGTTGGTGTGGTCGAGCGGTTCTAGGCGCTACAGTCTGGAACCGCGCGACCGCTACGGTCGCAGGTCCGAATCCTGCCTCGGGCATGGATGTGTGTGATGTCCTTAGGTTAGTTAGGTTTAAGTAGTTCTAAGTTCTAGGGGACTGATGAACTCAGAAGTTAAGTCCCACAGTGCTCAGAGCCATTCTTTCTGTAGTTGCTCGTACCCGGGTTATGCACATTGTACTGGGTAAGAGAACGTGTTCAGGTGGCAGACCGTGTATGCCTGATTCTGTTTTGCATTCACTGGACTACGCCGCAAGCCTCAACAAGGACATTATTTTCTGGGCGTTCTGTACGCTCGGTATCCCACCTAATATTCAGCAAATCTGAAGATGCCTGAATCAGGCGAAATGCGTCATTGGTTAAAAAGTAACCAAGACTGGCTATTTGTTTCTTCATCGTGTATTACTGGTTGCTGTACCATCCCTCACACGTGTTAAAATACACTTCATTTTTAAGAAATACACTCGCAGCTAATTTGACACTATACCACACAAGCGGCTCATAGTGAAATTGCGTGCTTACGGAATATCGTCTCAGTTATGTGACTGGATTTGTGATTTCCTGTCAGAGAGGTCACAGTTCATAGTAATTAACGGAAAGTCGTCGAGTAAAATAGAAGTGATTTCTGGCGTTCCCCAAGGTAGTGTTGTAGGCCCTTTGCTGTTCCTTATCTATATAAACGATTTGGGAGACAATCTGAGTACCCCTGTTAGGTTGCTTGCAGATGACGCTGTAGTTTATGGACTAATAAAGTCATCAGAAGTTCAAAACAAATTGCAAAACGATTTAGAAAAGATATCTGAATGGTGCGAAAAGTGGAATTTGACCCTAAATAACGAAAAGTGTGAGGTCATCCACGTGAGTGCTAAAAGGAATTCGTTAAACTTCGGGTACACGATAAATCAGTCTAATCTAAAAGCCGTAAATTCAACTAAATACCTAGGTATTACAATTACAAACAACTTAAAATGGAAGGAACACACAGAAAATGTCGTGGGGAGGGCTAGCCAAAGATGGCGTTTTATTGGCAGGACACTGGGAAAATGTAACAGACCTATTAAGGAGACTGCCTACACTACGCTTGTCCGTCCTCTTTTAGAATACTGCTGCGCGGTGTGGGATCCTTACCAGATAAGACTGACGGAATACATCGAAAAAGTTCAAAGAAAGGGAGCACGTTTTTTATTATGGCGAAATATGGGAGACAGTGCCACAGAAATGATACAGGGTTTGGGCTGGACATAATTAAACGAAAGGCGTTTTTCGTTGCGGCGGAATCTTCTCACGAAATTCCAACCACCAACTTTCTCCTTCGAATGCGAAAATATTTGAAATATTTGTTGGCACGGACGTACACAGGGAGAAACGATCACCACGATAAAATAAGGGAAATCAGAGCTCGAACGGAAAGATATAGGTGTTCATTCTTTCCGCGCGCCGTACGAGACTGGAATAATAGAGAATTGTGAAGGTGGTTCGATGAACCCTCTGCGAGCCACTTCCATATAAATGTAGATGTAGATGCAGACTGAGGCTATCAGAGGTGACAATTCTGTGTAACAAAATACGGCTGCTCAGATTGTCTCCCAAATCGTTTATATAGATAAGGAACAGCAAATGGCCTATAACACTACCTTGGGGAAGGCCAGATATCACTTCTGTTTTACTCTATGACTTTCCGTCAGTTACTACGAACTGTGTGTGACCTCTCTGACAGGAAATCACAAATCCATACACATAACTGAGACGATATTCCATAAGCACGCAATTTCACTACGAGCCGCTTTCACTACGGGAAACCTGGTAAAATTACGAAAAATGATGGAAAACACGTAAAATTGATGAAAATGCAACAAAAAATGTGGAGGAATGAGGGTCATTACATGCTCGCCTGGGTTTATGAAAATCATTCCATTTCTAATTTTCCCGATAAGAAACACCACCATAACTGCTTACACTATCTCTTCTACTACCTCGTATTGTAGGAGAAAATTTCGTTTGGCGCTAGGCCTTACTCACTGTACACAGTTGGCAGAGCTACAACATCCTCCCATTTCCAGGGAGTGGTCAAAGCACAGTCCTGTCACATTAATTCAGCTCATTCTGTTTCTCCACGGGATGCAGAAGGTTGTAGATATAGCGTTCCCTGACTTCTGCTTTGTTCTGACGAAAACTGGAACGATCACATGGACAAAGCTGCAGGAAGGGCAGGGCAGAGACCGCGGAACAGTTACAAGATGGAGAGAGACTGTCTAAAATAATGCTTCAGTTTTGCTGTATGCCTTCTTAGCAGGTAGGTGTTGCGGGACTTTGAATTTCGCCGCACTACACTCGTTCCCTCAGATAAAAAATATCCCGTCGCAGCGGTATGAGCGCTCGACGGCAGAGAAAATACTAAAATTGTAACTCTTTTTTTTTTGTTTTCTATTCGTTTCTTAATTGTCTCTCGAGAGCGTAAGCTTAATGCAGACATGATCTGATGCCGACGTAAAAAAACACTTATTAGCTAGTCTTGATCTGATTGTAATGTGTAGACATTGTGGAAGTTGTTATAAAATTCGGAGGATGGAGAGAAGCAACTAAAATAAATTGTATTTAAGATCAAGACGGTTTTGTATACATTAGAAATTCCTGGACAATGAAACTTATCGCAAGATTTCGGAGCAGACTTTTCGCGCAGAAATGAAGTAGGAGATTTTCGAAGACCTGGACGCCGCATGAAAGAAGACATTTAACCTGGTAAAGGATGAACTCTTATCTACGTCATTTCCCCCTGTCAGTTACAGTTTGTTAATCTCTGTTCTTTTTCAATACCTTTTGTAGTGGAAATTAGTTTAACTTTTGCTCAAAAACGCCACAAGGACCACCCCAACAATAGCTTTTCTGTAATACGAAGTCCGATTTGCTTTTCATTCTTTCCTTTTTTTTTCACGGTCATTTACGATTTTAAAACCCCCTTTTTTATTCACGATTTCTTCCCACCATTTTCAACCTTTTCTTTTCTTCTCTCTTTTCTTTTTTATTAACCACTACATAGGTTCAAAAAAGCTGACACCTTTGAGACAAGAGAGTGCTACTAGTGTGATTCACCAGAAGTTGTAATCATTAAAAGACATCTCCATAGAATCCGATGCAAGTGCGTGGTTGAATGGAGAGATTTTATTCCAAATTGCAGACAGCATTTCTACTAGAAAGCATAACACACAGATCTGAAAAGTCAGTAGTCGCAGGGTTTTGTACATTTCTTATGACTTCAGTCTATCGTTGCATTTTTAAGTGATTCCTCACATAGCACACCATCTGCTCTATGTGATCATTCTCAATCAAACATCATCCTCCCTTGCCTTTAACCCCGTGGAGATACTGCAGAACCTCTGTTACACTGTGTACATGGTATCTAGACAGAATGCTGTGCAAACACTATTTGACAGCGTGGGAAATATCTAGCAATGGCATGAGGGAGTAGCAAACATCGGCTTTATACCAAGCTCCTCAGCCGAATCACTTTCTAAATTCGGTGAGAAGAGTGATTTTATTATGAGCTTACACTGCTGGCGACATGCACCTGCACTTACGGTCTGTTAATACACCCTCCCGTAGTCACCGTATACACAGTGTTGTGGTATTTGTGTGGAAGACCACTTCATTCGAAAGCAATACCATACACACTACCTTACCTCGATTTATAAAGCATGTATAATTTTTAACATGGTTACCGTTAGCGATACTTGTGTGTGCGAGTAGAACTAAGTCTGCTTTTTATGCAAGGTGACAATAACAGAGTCGTTGCAATCGTATTTTTAATAGTTGGTCGCTTATAAAGCGATTACATCTCTCTTCCTAAGACACACTTGTACCACCCGCAAGAAAAACAAATGGAGCATGTCCACCTATTGCGGATTTTGACTCAGTATTGTTTGTTGCCACCAGCATTCAAAATGTTCAAATGTGTGTGAAATCTTATGGGACTTAACTGCTAAGGTCACCAGTCCCTAAGCTTTCACACTACTTGACCCATATTATCCTAACGACAAACACATACACCCATGCCCGAGGGAGGACTCGAACCTCCGCCGGGACCAGCCGCACAGTCCATGACTGCAGCGCCTTAGACCGCTCGACCAGCATTCAGTTATTGGCGAAGTATTATACTTAGCAGAGGATGTGTGACAGATTTTCTGTGATCAGTAGGCTTATAAAGTACCTGCTAAGATGTACACTTACTGTGGTCAGTGTTCCAACATGTGCAAAGAAACTGACTATGTCTGTTTGTAGGGGAGGTATAAAGTGGAAAATTGCAATTTCAACGCACCGATAGCTGTAAGGAACATGAAAGATTTTATGTGGAAAATTATGTCCAGTCATAAGGAGATATAGATGTTGATATTTCAATGTGAGATTCCTCCCAGAGCCACAGTCGTCAGGAGGAGATATTTCTGATACTCGTTCAATGTCAAACGTCATCAGATTGGGGCTCCAATCGTAATACTTAATTGTAATTACAATGATAAATATGCAGATGGTTTCCTAATACGACGCTGCCAGCCATCTGGGTGCGTAGCGGAACGATTTCATATTTCCGGCTTAAGGCTGTCGTGAGCGGCAGGTACAAGTTCCAGCCAGCTGGCTAGTCGGTTCTTGCCCGTAGCCACGGGGGCAGCAGCTTCCTCTGTATGTACGAGTGTTTTCAGTAATCTCAGGCATCTAGCCATTACAACTACTAGAATCGTCTTTTAGCGCTTCTCAATACATTCCAGTGCACTCTGTCTTGTAGTGGTATTAGTTGTTTTTACTATCATATTACGTGGTAGATCCTTTCCTCCTCCTTCTTCGTCCTCTTGTAGCTGAGAGAATGAACTTCGGAACTTTATAATGCTCTTTAAAATACACTTAGCGGACCTGTAGTGATCGAAAGTCCGCAAGTGTAACGGCGTAAATTCGCACCGAAATATGAAATTCTAACTATCATTTTATACAGTACCACTTCCAATCAAGAAATCAAATTCCTCATTGGATAATTTATTGTTTCCAATATCTGGCGTTAGGAACTTGCATATTCTGTAAAAGAAATATTAGTAAATAATAATAGTGATGCTATCACTGTTCGTTGGTAATATTTACTGACAAAATGCAACCTAACGCTAGATTGCGTACTTACGGCTATACTGTGTGGCCGTTTTTAGTACGACTTAAAAAGAGTGCGAGACTATTAATGGATCACTGATGCGTCAGTTCGCGATTGTGTTCAGGACACGTACGGATTGATTACGCAAAGGGGTTTTCTTAATTGACATTTTGACCCGGACTGCCTTCACGCAATCAGAATCTTCGATGAAAGTACCTGTGGGACCTATTTGAATATGAAAATGGAAATGAAAGCAAATTAGTGGAATTTCGTAAGAGAAGGATTAACAGCTCGAAAGTTGAACACATTAGTTGTCTCCCAAATACAATCGAGACACCGCGATAAAGAGCGAACCTGTAACAAAGCTCATATACAATTTGAACATCATTTTTGGTTAGTGAAAGAAAAGAATAAGAAGAAAATTACTGGATCGTAAAATATTAATATATTTTGAACAAATTGGCTTTAAACTTCTAGACATTGATAAATACACAATAAATACATGACTTACATCTGATATTTCTTTTGTACATGGCGCAGTCGAATAATCGCTGCTTTGTCAGTCCGTTCCTTCCTCAAATTAAATGTCCTTGCAAGCGTGTAAGTACCTTATATCTTCACCCGAGTTACTGAAATGTTTGTTCGTCGTTGCACATAATTTTTACACAGAAAAAAAAATACAACTTGTAACAGTGTTATGTAGTGCGACTTAACATTTCGGCGACCAAAAGTACAAGGTATAATGAAGTCTCTAGAATATTTCTTAACAAAAGATAGATTTTTCTTTCTTCTGTATCGTAAATTCTTGCTATCAAGCGCTGCGGCAATGATTTTAGATATCTGCGGCCAGCTCTGAAATCCAATAATATTACAAATAGTGTTAGTGTAAGCACTCATATCAGTCCAACCATCCACAGATTGTTTAAGTACATTGCCTGTAAATGAAATGAAATTTGAAATTCTCAGCTACCTCTAGTGTTATGGACTTCTTACCAAACGATGTGACTGTGCCAGTACCCACCAATAGGAGGCAAGTGAAAAGAAAAAAATCCGGAAGGATTTGGAAATCGGGCAGTTGCGGGATAAAACTCCACCAAATACACCAGATCTAGCATCCACCAAGAGGATGCAAGGAAAAACTGTCCCCCACAGAGGGTATAAATTTAATTAATTGGTCAATCAACCTGATAGAACGAGGGAATATTTCCAAGACATCCACAACTGGTGATTTACTAGGTAACCGCCACCTTGTTCAGGACAACAGAGAGGTTAGTGTGGCACATGACAGATACTTACTGGGCAGGAAGTAGCCACTTAAGAGAGAGAGATGGAGAGAGGGAAAGGGAGAGAGACAGAGAGAGAGAAAGAGAGAGAGAGAGACCAATTGTTTCTACAGGAATTTCTCAGGTATCGATATCAAAGAGTTGCTGCCACCTGATGCTTTGTTCAACAGGACGTAACCAGAGGTCGTTGGGAGAGGAGAGGAGGGGCTTGGTGGAGGGATTAGGAGTATGGAGGCTGCTTCTCCCAGCATCCTCTGGTAGTGGTATTGTGAACCAGCTCAGTCAGTAACTGCAGGGTGGGCACATAGAGCAGCTGCTTCCACTGAACTGGTGTGGCAGGTGTGTGTCTGGGAACAAACTAGGGAGTGAGTCTGGTATGAGATTTGAAAGGAAGCCAACATCCAGTATCACACCTTCCTCTGCAGGCGACCAGCGCCTCCCAGTCCAGTGCTCAGGGCTCAAAGTGTTGCAAACAGCCTGACACATGTGGTATGGTGTGGTGTGCACGGGAATACATGAAGAGGCCAGCATGACTGCCCTGTGGTTGGCGCAAAGACGGGATCGAAAGCTTTTTAACAGTGTATTACGTGCAGTGAGATGTGTTGATGTCGATCTCGTGACAGTATTCCTTGTACGATCAGAAGAAGAAGCCATCTATTTAATTACTTCTTTTTTATGTATTTTACATGGCCTACATCTTATAAAACAGCAGACAATGATGAGCTTTTCCCACCAAATAAAAGAGAGATTCAACTCTGTGAAATCATTTTTATAAATAAACGGTATATTCTTTGCTGTGTAACTGACAGTGATTTGGATTTCCTGTCATGAGGTCTTCCTCTCAGGCACAGACTGAGTCTTTTCACTGCCAGTTTCCTGGTGGGGGTGGGAAGGGTTCTGGGCATTTACTAGAGGGGGATGGGTTAGTTCACTTATTGATTTAATTAAATAGTCAATCAAATTGATATAGGGGACAGGAGGGGCTATTCGAATAAATCAGGCCTGAAAGTGTGCTTGTATAAGTGAGTTGGGGGAGAGGAGGGTTGAGGGTTTCCAAAGAGGTGGGGGAGCTGGAGGGGGAGAGGAGGGGTGGGGCTTTCTCGGAAGGATGGATCATCCCCAGGGGTTCATAAATCAATTAAAAGCACAATATGTTAAGGAAAGGGGGAGGAGTTACATGAAAAACCACTTAGTAGAATAATAGGTTAAGGTCATAAATCAATCATCTGTCACAATTAATTAGGATATCTGTTTGATATTAAAAGTGTGCCAGAACCAGATGTACCCTACTACCTATATAAGGAAAATTGTAAAATAAAATTATTGTGGCCTAGATATAAATTCTGCATGTATCTTCTAAGATGATTGCAGACCTTTCACGATGTCGCACTAACTAAGCAATCCTAAACCCAAAGGTTACTTTGAACACTGCATTTCTTCCCTAGGCATGATCCAATTGGTATGCATTTGCTTTCCTTGGACCTCCGGACTGACTTACTCTATAACAGCGAGATGTACAGTTTTAAAACGAACTCCCAACCACAAGATAACATTGAATTTTACATTAACAAATCACACCAGAGGTGAAAGAAACGGTATGTGACAGCAAAAAAATAGGACTAACTAGGGATCCAGCACTCCACATTTAGATTTGTAGTCTAGTGCTTACCCAGTGAGTCACTCTTGTTTTCCTCGGTCCTTTTCCTTGCCAAACGGATCCAAATGAAACTCTGTGAACTAAATACATTCTGTGAAATCAATCTTTTGGAGCTCAAGAGTCTCAAAAGTCAAGCTTTCTTAAAGGTTGGTATTCTTTAGTCCACAACATCTTCTTTCCAAATCGTGAAATTTAAGTTTCTTTTGCGAAATTAAAGTCTTTGTGTAACGCTGAAAGCTTATGGTAAATTGCTATCTTATGGAGAAAAGTTAATTTCTGGTAAAAAAAAACATGTGTTAACCTAATGTTTTTCTTTAAGCTAAATTTTCTGATAAAAACAACCATTTTCAAAAATGGTTCAAATGGCTCTGAGCACTATGGGACTTAACTTCTGAGGTCATCAGTCCCCTATAACTTAGAACTACTTAAACCTAACTAACCTAAGGACATCACACACATCCATGCCCGAGGCAGGATTCGAACCTGCGACCGTAGCGGTCGCGCGGTTCCAGATTGTAGCGCCTAGAAACGCTCGGCCACTCTGGCTGGCCAACCTTTTCCTAACTAATTCTCCTGGTAAAGCCACATTCCACTCATTCGCCTTAATGTTTTGCGATATCGCGGACATATCGTCTTCCTGCCACTATGGATTAATTATTATAGGTAATTTGGATATCGTTTTATACTTGCTTTTTAATTGCTTTTGCAGATTGCAGTGGCGTTGTTTTCGGAATGCTTGAAAATCAATTTCTGTCAGATTGTGTGTCTTTATCGTGTGATGAAGTCTAATAAGCCATGTTTAACTGTTATTTTTTAATGCCAGGAAGAGTTCCAGTCAGGTAGTAACGTTTAGTTGATCTCTGTTGTCGTGGCGTCCTGTTTATCATAGCCAATCTACGTTGTGTGCAGTTCCGTGTTTTTATATGCTCTCTACATAGGAATAAATGAACTGGGAAGGCTACCATTTCCAGATTCACCACCTGCCACCTGAGCTCTGTACGGAATAAACATCATAACAAGTATTATTTACGTCTGTGATTTGTTACAAACATATTCATTAAATGGCACAATTTTCTTGTCCTTCTGGCATTAGTTTCCTGTTTACTCCACGCCTTACTTTGGCATCTAATGCCATTCATTCAGATATGCTAGATAAGAGTGAAAATTTGACAAGGTACTATCAAAAGTATTCTCTTCATCTTTCTTCTCGTCCGTACCACAAAGATAGACATCGTTACAGTAGCTTCTACAGAGTGCTTCTGGCATCGTCAGCCTCTGTCGCAGCACACATGTTTGCGTTAGCTGCGTAAGCACACAAAGATGCGCATGCAGCAAACAGCCGATCGCTGCTCACTAACTTCTCCGCCGTGCATGCGTATAACCGTTGGTTGATTGGTCGATTTGTGGGAGGGGACCAAACAGCGAGGTCATCGGTCGCATCGGATTAGGAAATGGTGGGTAAGGAAGTCAGCCGTGACCTTTCGAAGGAACCATCCTGAGATTTACCTGAAGCGATTTAGGGAAACCACAGAAGACCTAAAATCAGGATGGCCGGACGCGGGTTTGTACCGTCGGCCTCCCGAATGCAAGTCAAGGGTACTAACCACTGTGGCACCTCGCTCGGGATAATCGTTCTCAATAACGTGAACATAGGCAGCGATCGTTAGGTAGCCTGGCCTTTCTACACTTGGAAGAGCGCGTGTAGTCTTCCGCTTTCACTCAAACCGTTTAAGAAGCAGTGATACGAAGCGCATAGTTTCTCTATACATTGCACAATTATAAATTCTGCGAGTGTAAATACCAAGAAACTTGCACTACACAGGTCAGTGTTCTTCAGTCCAATAATTTAGATATTTTTCGCTGTATGTACAACGTTACAGAACCAGAGCACCGTTAAAGAAAACTCAATTTCAACAGCAACTTAGCCACTTAACAATTTTGACGGTAATTGTGCTAAATGAAAATTTGGAGGCGGACATGAATCCGTTTTTTAAAAGAAAGTGCTTTACAACCAGATATGAGTACAAATTGGGGAAATAATTGGCTCCTTTGATCACTTACAGTCTCTCGTAGACCCTTATGGTACATACACCCACGTTTACCGTTCTTGCATTTGGAAAATTGATTAAACTGTACAAGAACTACTTCGTTTCTGAGCAGCTAAAAATGATTTTTGTGTAGTTTATTCATTTAAAGTGCTCATTAACGGTAGCAAAAGAAGTAGAAATTTCGATACAGCCTTACCAACTGCAGATCTGTATACAATAACATCTGTACTGTTTCTGTTCACACATTAAGCTGCTTTTCTTTTGTTAAAGAGTACCACAATTTTCCGTGACTAAGTTGTCTATAAATTCACTAACAGAAACTACGTATGGAATTAAACATAAGTGATCTGACGAAGTGAAATGAGAAGACTGTATAGAATATCAGAATGTGAAACACAGTACAACAGATGAGTAGTACAAGTAGTTCAAAAATGGTTCAAATGGCTGTGAGCACTATGGGACTTAACTTCCGAGGTCATCAGTCCCCTAGAACTTAGAACTACTTAAACCTAACTAACCTAAGGACATCACACATATCCATGCCCGAGGCAGGATTCGAACCTGCGACCGTAGCGGTCGCGCGGTTCCAGACTGTAGCGCCTAGAACTGCTCGGCCACACCGGCCGGCGTACAAGTAGTAAGTAAGGCTTCGCTTCGGGTCAACAATATGTTTTAGATTCTTGGGAAATATTCTCCTACCTTTATTGGGTCATAAATTTTCGTATGGAATTTTACAAGCAGTAAATATTGTACTGTAATACTTACGAACTTCGTTTTACAAAGACACAATGAGACAATTCCCGCCCTAAATCCCTTTCTGAACACAACGAACGTCAAACGCAGTCTCACAACGTATTTCGATATCAAGCGCTTTTCTCTATGATCTTAAATTCTGTCTGATAAGCAGTGTGATCTTTAAATGGTTCCTATTTTATACTTTTTCATCGCAAAAAATAATGAAACAGCAGCTCTGTTTGTATTTAGACATTGTCTCAATACACATGATAGTATGCCTTAGGTATTAATCACAAGATATCGTCATTGTGTTTTCTAACTCACTAAACGACGCATAGTTTCAAGTCATAGTAGAGTTAATCTTAGAGATATCAGGAGCAACTTTATTTCTCAAATGGAACTACAGTAATATTGCTGTTTGCATTGGGGCTCTGAAAGAGACAAACTGTACTCCGCTCTTAGTAATTTATGAAAAAATTAAGTATTTAGGTTTTTTGATATCAGATCTATTTTGATTCGACGTGCAAATTCGCTTATTGGTCGGGTGCGACTAAGTTAGCCTTAAACTGATATGTCTGAAATAGCCTGTCTAAACGTACTGGATTGATTAAACACCTGAAAGTTAAAAAAGATGGCTGTGGGCATGAATCACCAGTTAACTACGGCAATAGTTTTGCATATACTTCAACCTGATCCTTGACGTAAACGCCACAAACAGTAAGTACTAAGTCTTATAAATAGGCCTACCAGCTTCAGTCTTGGAAAGTGTGCATAGTCGACGGAAATATACACTACAAGCATTGCGAAAGTGTGATGAGGCGAACTAAATAGTTCCCTTCAGTATTGTTGCACACACTGCAAAAAGACCTGGAGTTTTAAGTCGACCGGAATTTTCAGCACTGGTTAAGTGACTCAGAATAAATATGAAATTTGTCTTCGTGTGTGTGTGTGTGTGTGTGTGTGTGTGTGTGTGTGTGTGTGCGCGCGCGCACGCGCACAATATCAATAACGGTGAAGTAATTTGCTTCAGAAACACCCGCAGCATCTATCGATCTGACTTGCGATGTGAACAGTTTCCTACAAAACTGTTACTGCTTTGACTCCACTTATTGAGGGTTTACCACTAATTATTTGTGCAGAAAATAGTATTTTGCGCATTTTCAGGCTAGCATTCATTAATGCACGCAGGCTATCACCATATTTTTGTGTTCAGATCTCATTTCTTCTTTTCTGTCTTATCCATAAAATGAAATGATCGTATGGTATAATCGGCCTGGAGACCCCGTCTGAGGCTGTCCGGCCGCCTACTGCAAGTCTTTCTGTTTAACGCAGTTTGGAAGATTTCTGAGTCGGCAATGATGAAATGTTGATGAGAACAAAACAACACCCAGTCCCCGAGCGGAGAAAAATTTCCGACCCAGCCCGGAATCAAACCCGGGACAACAGTGTCTGGAGGCAGTAGCGGTAACCACTTTTTGTTTTCTATCACTAGATCACGAGCTGTGGACACTTCCTCCATAAAGAAGTAGCGTATCATAGTTTTCGTGGTTTGTGAACAACATTGTCTCTGTAGTAAGTAGTGCTCGACATACTCATTCAAAACACGAGGATTCATTGCTCTATGTCCCCTTCACAGCATCAAATCACCACCCGGTCATTCAGATTTAGGTTTACGTTGGTTTTCTTAAAACGCTTAAGGGGCTCCGGAACGCCCTATACTTGCAATGTTAAAATAACGCTTATAAATTACATCTTTCCTCACAAAGTATTTGAGGTAGGAAGTTGAACTTTTTACAGATTATTTATTGGAATATGGGCTACAACTTAACACAGGGATTTTACAAAAGTTTAGTTCAGTTATTAAAGATGATCTTTTTCAATTGTAATGAAAATTCACATTTTTTTGCAATTTTTTTTTATATATTCAAAAATATACAGTTTTTTGGAAAAAGGCTGTGTTAAATTATGCAGAAGGTACTGTGTAACATTTACTGAAAGTTTGAAACAAATATGTTTGGAAGATCCTTAGAAAACATGTAATTAGTATGAGAAAATAAAAGTTTTGCGAATCGAGCGACAAAGATTGGATTAACTTTTTAGTGCATTCCAGGTCCATAGGATGGATTATCTTCATCCTCTGCAAACTCCTCCTCCAGCTTCCTCTTGTTCCTCCTCCTGTTTACTCTTGCTTGTATTTCTAGACTCTTTACAGCCCTGTCTGCAGCCCGAAGGCGTTCCTTGTCTAAAGCAAGCATCGCTCGTTGTTGTGTTCGTAGATTTTGCTACCATTTTCTTCACTTGCAGTTACTGCAACACTGTTCCAAAAGGTGGTCATGTATGAACACTTATCACATTTCAGTTGTATTTCACTAGCAAGTCCTATGTGCTTTATTATGGAGAGTTTCAGACCAACTTCACTACAATGAATACATCTTACACAGTTTGAAAAAATTCCTTTGAGAACCGACATATCAAATATTTCATTCACATCCGATTCCCCCATAAAACATTCATAGTTTTCACTCATTGAACCAAGCTTCTTCTGTGAAGTATTTTCTTTCCCACTTTGACTGCTATGGGCAGGTGTACTTGAGAGGTTAGGTTCACTATCTTGGTTATCGTCTTTATTGTTTACAGTAATAAAACATATCTTTGGCTTTCCAACATTTCTCCTTTTCTTAAAAGCCTTCAGAGGATTTCTAATAACTTTACTTTTACTCATTATTATACTTCAACAAAACAGAGACTCAAGAAACAGAATTAATTACGAATACTTTCGAGATAACGAAAGAGTAAATAAACATGAAACAATCGACAATCACACCAGCGATATATATTGAACCATCACAGGTTAGCCACAACACATACTTTATCTCACATCACTAAAATGTACCTGATGAACACGGACTTTAATAATAACACCATTTGACAGCAGTTTAACAGCGCCACAGTGGGTCACGCCCATGTAGAACACATTTCAAAAAAAATTTAAAAATAGTTGTAGTCTTCGGAATTGAATAAATTATATATCTATTAAAAGGTAATAGTCTGCAGATTCAGAAAACGCAAAAAAGTAAAAATTGAACTTTTCATGATTTTGAGCCTTGTAACCTCCCCACCGCAATTTTTTTAAAAGAAAATAAATATAGCAATACTTAATAGAAATGGGGGCCAAGTGTAACCTCCCCACAAAAATTTTAAAAGAAAATAACGATACTAATTAGAAATGCTGATGGACATGGCTCTATGCGTAACCTGCCTACAATCAAATGTACTGACAATGGCAACAAATGTGAAATTCGCAATCTGACTCAATTATAAATCCTTCAAAAAATTAAAGTCCATTCAGTGACAAGAAAATTCAATTAAACCGAAATATCGGTTTTTGGCCCTGTGTAAAAACAATCAGAATTAAAGTCTTACCTCAGAATAAATGGATGTCACATATCTGCTCTTGTTGTTGCGCACCACTTGGAGGAACTACATTGCAAATAATAATATTCTCCTTTTTTTTTGTAATTCTAGTGAAATTTTTCTTCAAAAGAAGTGGAATGAAATGGGAAGTGCAACGAGATCTTTAGCTCAAAAAAAATTAAACTTTTGAGAAAAATGCTTTTGAAATAAAAAATTATTATTGGGAGACTTGTTGGAGAATAATTACAATAAATAAAATTTTTCATTATCTAATGATTATATTAATTAACAGTATACCTTATTCCTCATCTTGACCATTGTTGCCGACCGCCTACATCACACAACCGCACTGGGCTGCTACTACTGACCGACCGCTCTGCATGACGACTACAGACTGAGTACTGCTCTCAACTAGACAGAGCTACAGACTCGCAACGACTGAACTGACAGACTCGCAACGACTGACTGACTGCTACTCTGCATAGCGACAACTAACTCGCAAAGACTACTACTGACTGAGAACCGCTCGCAACACTCGCGCGGTCAAGCGCATACTCTCTGGTCACAGATGCTACAATGCCTCGCCATCGCTGCTGCGTTACATACGTGTTTCATAACCCTCCACTCGGGGGGCAAAAATTTGGCAGCGATGGTGAGTCATTTGGACTTGCCAAGCGCGGCAAAATTTTTCTTTAATTAACAAAATTCTACAACTTACAGAATATTTAAATGTTGTGCACACGCACTAAGTACAAAATATATCAGACAAGGACAAAATGTGAATACTAAACATAGTAGCAAATCAGAAAAAAGTATATACAAATTATTTGACAGATAACAAAGTGCACAGGCACTGAAAAAATTCTTTAGCATATTCAGAACAAATAAACAGACTGGCAAAAAATATTATGTTGACAAGTGTACATGCACTGAAAAATGTCTTTAGCATTTTCACAACAAATAAACATAATGGCAAAAAAAAATTCATGTCCAAAGTGCACATGCACTGAAAAATGTCTTTAGTATTTTCACAACAAATAAACATAATGGCAAACATCATGTCGACCAGTGACATAAGTGTACTCACACTGGAGTTTAGCGAATCGAAAAATGTATAACCTATGAACATAAATGATGTTACCAAAAAAAAATTTTTTTTTTATGTGACAAGAATCAGGATAGGAAAGGGAAGGATTGCATCATGGTTGTAGCACTTTAGATTGCACACAGCTGCTCTGAAAGTCCATGTCTTTCCACAGTAGTACAACACCAAGTGACACAACTTGAAGTTCTTTTCCCATCAGAATTTATCAGTGTAGCCAAGACACTGAACTGTCGTAGTAATGTTCCATGTTTTCATTTTGGCAGTACATTAGGTACACCAAACAGTGGGACCATAATAATGTCTTCATCGCTCATGGTGGTGGACAGCATGTCGTGTCAACACCACACTCTTACAAGGCACACCAACGTAGAATTAGTGCAAAACCAAATATAGTGCTCCATGATCACTGCGATAAACAGGACAAATGAACATTGCAGTAATTCAGGGTAGTGCTTATGAGGTGAAGGACATCAAGTCACATAATATTGACAATTACAGTCTTCATTGATAGTTCGTGGCATTCATAGCCCAGTTATTGAACATTTCTGTACCAAATATGTAGTATTACAGAAAAATGTTCATTAATTGTTTTACATAGAATCAGTAGCCTTCTTTTCCTGGTTACAAAATATTATGAAATAATCGCATTCTTTTCAGTTACAGAGTATAATTAAGAATCATTAACCTTTTCCTAATTACAGTTAATTAATCATTTGTCATTAATTAATCATTTGTCTAATTACAGTTAATTAATCATTTGTATAATTACAGTTAATTAATCATTTGTCGTTAATTAATCATTTGTCTAATTACAGTTAATTAATTAATCATTTGTAGCCTTAATTTATTACAAAGCATTATTAAACAGTACCATAGTTAATTAATCATGTGTCATTCCAATCTATTAAGAATCATTAGTCTTTTCCTAATTACAAAGCATTATGAAACAGTCACATTCATTTCAAATTACAAAGTATCAACATTGGAAACAAGAGCTAATCAATGGCATAATTAATAACAATTCGTGGAGTGACATTAATTATTGGCACTCAGTGGCCATCAAGTATTGAATAGAATAAAACATAGTTCATCATTCAGTATTATTCAGATCATTACAAAGTCATTATTAAAAATCAGTTAATTACAGTCAAATCATTAGTAATCACAGGCATTACAATAAACAGTGGCAGTTATTAGCTAGTGACAAAGCATTATTTTGAATATAGTCTCATTAAGAGGTTATTACTCGAGTGACATGCTATTCAGAGTTGATCAGTATTATTCAGAATTATCATAAACTAGTGACATTATGTGGGACTGGTAATACATTTTTTTGGTAGCAATGCATTGCGTTGGGATCGATAATTAATTGCTGAGGCATAATACTTTTTGCTTTTGACCTATTGCTGCAAATGAGGATAGGTAACGTCATTCGTCATGAGTCAGCTGTAGCAAGATTATGTAACAAGGCAGTACATGTGATCACATTTATAAATGATAAACACAAATGGGTAAAAAATATAAAAATGCAAGTACTAGAACAGGTATAATAAGTAACAGGTTTAGTAAGTGTCATGAAAAACTTCTCCTGGAAAAAATACAAAAACGGATTATTGACCTGAAAGAAGAAACGCACACTATGCTGAAAAGTAGTGAACTTCGAATTAACAAGTAGTGAAATGTGTATAAAATGTGTTCCATAGCTGTCCTTTCCAAAACTTTCCGTCATCCTACTATGCAATGTAACACCTGCTGTCAAAGCAAACTGCAACAAATACCTAAATAACTACATAGCATAAATACCTAACTTCAACATTATCCTCATCTGTAAAGAAAAACTTCATTATCCATATCATCATAACTTCACCATTATCATCACCTGTAAAGAAAAACTTCATTATTCATAATACCATTTCCTTCATCATTATTCATCAGTATTCACTATCATCTGCAAAAAATCACTTCATTACTCATTACATAACTATTCCTTATCTCTAGCATATTTCATCACTAAAACTAAGATGTGTAGTTCTCTCTGACAGCCTGCATCAATCACCTTGTATTCTGAAAGAAAAAATTAGTTAAGACTGCTATTCTGTGATGAGTATAGTATATTCTTGTTAATGTTTGTTAATCCTGATCCCTTTACTCTTCCTCATAAAGTTATTGCATCTCCTTTCGTTTATTCCGTAGGTGAAATTCCCATTTATGTTAAATTTATTTCTTAGAATCATCATTCCTTTCTGAAATTGATGAACAAAGATTAATGTCTTGCATTTAAATCCTATACCCACTAAATAATGACTGGTTTACGGTGACACAATTAACCATACAGCATAACATGACAGAAAACGTAATATGTCCAAGACATTGACAGTGTTCGGATGCGAAAAAATGTACACAGAATAATACAATGCAGTAGCAAAAAAAATGTGAAACAGTCACGATGTTGAGATGTCATAAGGCAAAAAAAAAAAATGTCAAAGTCGACTGGTGTGTGTTATATCTTAACTATTTCATAGTGCATACAAACAAAACTGGAATACAGTCATATACACAAAAAATGGAAAATGTGCACGGTCTGATGTGTAACGACAAGAAAAGCGACCTGCTAACCTTACCTTGCCGGGCACTTGCCAAGAAAAAAAATACGATAATCATCAATAAGTAGTCACATAAATATAATTGCAGAAATAGTCGTAAATGTGTAAATTCATCTGGAAAAATATGCACGGTCTGATGTGTAACGACAAGAAGAGCGACCTGCTAACCTTACCTTGCCGGCCACTTGCCAAGAAAAAAAATACGATAATCATCAATAAGTAGTCACATAAATATAATTGCAGAAATAGTCGTAAATGTGTAAATTCATCTGGAAAAATATGCACGGTCTGATGTGTAACGACAAGAAGAGCGACCTGCTAACCTTACCTTGCCGGGCACTTGCCAAGAAAAAAAATACGATAATCATCAATAATTAGTCAGGTGAATTAATTGCATTAGTAAATGGCATCATAGTGTGTTGAATCATACAGTGGTTTCACTCAATAAACGGTTTAATGTTTGAGATATGGTGATTGCCTTTCGATTTTCTGGTTCTCAAAGTTTCGACGTGTACAACATTGGGGTGAGGGAAACTGCGAATCCGATACGGACCTGCGTATAGAAGTTCAAATTTACTGCACTTACCTTTTAATTTGCTGGATAAATAGTGTGTACGTACTAATATCTTCTGTCCAACGTGAAAGTCGCGGCGTGTACAAACCTGTTTTTGCTGTCTTCTCCGGCGCTCTGCGGCACGTTTGATGTTGTTCAGCGCAATGTCAATTATTTCGTGGTGTCGTAGGCGACGATTTTTGGGGAATTCTATTAATTCTTTAATTTTGTTCGGTGGTTCAACGTTTTTCAGTATAACAGTCGGAGATAGCATAGTGGATTCATTTGGAATGGAATTAATTACATCTTGGAATGAGAGTATGTGTGTATCCCAATCAATATGTCTTTTGTGGCAGTATATTCTGCACAGCTTACCAATTTCCTTCATTAATCTTTCACAAGGGTTCGAAGAAGCGTGGTACTTGGATATATAGATCGGAGAAATGTTTCTAGCTCGTAACATGCGTGTCCATACACTACTACGAAATTGAGATCCATTATCAGAAATTACTTTCATTACATGCCCTACATGAAATAGAAAATGTTTTACAAATGCTTTCGAAACAGTTTTAGCAGTAGCTTTGCGTAACGGAGTGAAAGTAACAAATTTTGAAGTGAGCTCAACAGCGACAAAAATGTAGCAAAAACCTCTGTTAGTTCTCGGAATCGGACCAAAAATATCTACTGCGGCCATGTGTCTTAATTTCACAGGTATAATGGGATATAAAGGAGGAATATGTGAAGTGGTGTCTGATTTAGCTTTCTGGCAAATTTTACAAGACGCTAAAACTCGTCGTATACGTTTTTCCATGTTGGTAAAATAACAGTTCTGTCTCAGTATAAGAAAACATTTTCGTGCTCCGTAATGTGCGTAACTTAAATGAGTGTACCAAATTAGTTTGTTAACCAGTTCGTCAGGAATGCATAATAACCAAATGTTGCTGTCAGGATGAGAGCGGCGAAACAGAATGTCATTGCGTACAGTGTAGTGGTTCCTAATCGTAACATTTTTCCTATCTTGCCAAAGGTGTTTAATTTCTTTCCACACATTGTCCTTATTTTGTTCTTGTGCTATGTCCTGTAATGACGATGAAATAAAATTTTCAAATGCAACCTGCTGAATGTACATGACACTGAAATTTGCTTTGCAGAAGTTGGTTGCTACGTCTTGCTGATTGTTACTGAGAGAACGCGATAGTGCGTCTGCTATAACATTTTGCGTACCGGGAATGTGAACTATTGTAAAATTAAATTCCTGTAAATATAGTTTTCATCTGCTTAACCTGTCGTGAGTGAATTTAGCTGAAAGTAAAAATTGTATCGCTCTATGGTCTGTGTAGACGGTGGTATGTCTGCCGTAAAGAAAGTGCCTAAATCTCGTGAAAGCCCATACAACACATAATGTTTCAAGTTCTGTAACGGAGTAATTTCGTTCAGCAGGTGACAAAATGCGACTTGCAAATGCGATGTTTTTAATTACTGTAGAGCTAGTGTGTTGTCTGTACGTAGTTATTTCTTTGCTGCCATGCGTCACTATTTGTTGGAGCTGGGACTATACGTGCACGCGGCGAAACATTAAAGTTTGCTTGACCTTGTAGACTGCATTGTTGGTTAGGTATGCTAAGCGGCTTACTTTCATGCTGTTGTGGTGAAAAACATCTATTGTTACAAAAATATGGTTCCTATTGCTGATAATTTTACACATACTGATGATTACGATTTTATCTGTTAATAAAATTACGGCGGTAGTTGCCATTACGGGAGTGCCTACTGAAAATTGTCACATTCGGTAAAATATTTGTCATATCCGGTTTTCATTACATGTTTCTTAATACTAGGTAGAGCAATAGTTAAAGAGCAGTTTGGATAGATATAAAGGATAGTAGAAGAAAAGGCAGCAGTGCAGAAAACTAAAGATGAAACAGCACTACTACAGCTCGGGGCCCTATGCTCGCTACGGCACATATTCATTAAAGCGTAATGAATCCCCTGAGGTCAATTACGCACTGCAAATAAATTTTAGCTTTTGCGTTGCAAGCAATAGCGGAAAAATTTCAAAAGTAAATAGTTGTATCCATGTTAATTCAAGTTTCCTTATTACGGGCAATGCTGATGAAAATACAAAAATAAATTGTCGCATCTGGTTCAAAGCTAGCTTTTGCATTACAGGTAATAGCGGTGAATGTACAAAGATAAATTGTCGTATACAGTGCAAAGCGTGTACCTGTACGCTGTCATTATTAAGTTCTTTACATTTTCTTACAAATGCAAATTGCTCGAAATCTACGTTCTCGTCACTCGGTTTGATAACACGTTCAGGTTTGTGTGTGAATCTGTTCGTCTGTGTCATTTCGGATTTCAAGTTGCGTAGCTTTTCATATTTTAAGTCGCGTGGCTTTTCGGATTTAACTTCGCGTAGTCTCTGTAAATTATTCACATTATACACGCTGCGTGTGTCAGACTCATGTTCATAAAGTGGCGTCTGTTGTGGTATGTTATTAACTGACATGTTTTTCATCTCTGTTACTTCTTGTTGTAAATTTGATAACTTCCGACGTAACGTGTTGTTAGATGAATCGATTTCATTAATTGTCAGCTGTAAATTTTGAAATTCAGGCGTTTGGATAAATGAAACCGGTGCAGTATCGTCTGATTTATTGTCATTAGTGTTTTCAATAGCATCAATACGACTGGCCAATTCATCACATTTTTCAGTCAGTATTTTAACCTGATCATCGGTATTAGAATCAGACGCATTAATCTGTTTTTGCAACTTGCGCGTAGTTTCGCTCAGTTTTTTAACATCAGCTTTGATGACATCGCAATCCTGTGTTAGATCTAGTTGTTCGAATCTATCTGTCACTGTTTGAATATTTACTGTGTGTGTATCCGTTTTTGCTTTAAGATCAGAAATTTCATCCCGTAATTCCGCGTTCAATTGTTCTATGGTATTAATTTTGTCGGACACTGTAGTAATATTATTGTCTACATACGTCTTCGCTTTCGCGAATATTTTACGTTTGTCCTCTTGTCTCTGTGCAGTGATTGTTTCCATGACTTGTCGTTTTACTTTGTTTTGATCTTGAATAAATCTGCGGAAACGCGTATCACTGTTCTGTATGTGCTGACTAAAGCGCTCGTTAATCTGAGTGTTCTGCTGTTCGAATTTCGCGTCTATCTTTGCGTCCATAGTGCGCGAAAGTTCTACCGTCATTGCTTTAAACTCGTCCCGTAATTGTGCAGCTTTTTCAGAGCACTGTTTGGCGACTCCGCTAATTTCGTCTCTGAGTGTATCTGTCGCGGCTGTTTGCATTTCCCTTAATTCTTGCGCAACCGACTTTATTTCTTCGCTATTTTTTTGTGAACAAGCCTCAATTTCCACGCGCAACTGTTCCTTAGTGTCATGGCACTGCGCGGCAACGGCTGTAATTTGTTCACTAAGTTGTTTGAAATTTTCGTTCTGTTCACTAAATTGTTGTTTGAACTCTTTACTTTGCTGTTGTATCAAACTTGTCATAATTCGTACCAAGTCAAAATTAGCGTTTATATTCTCTGTGCTGTTTAGTGGTGGATCTAGAACTCTCTCGCTTTCCGTGACCATTTGGTCATTCTGTAATTTACAAAAGGGTTTGTCAGTCAAATGTATACTATCAGTCATTGTTTCGGAATTAAATACATCTGTCCTACTTTGTGTGATCTGTTCATTTTCATTAGACAGATTTGACTGTACATTACTTGAATTTTCCAAATCGGGTGTGTTAAGCTCTACAGCGCTCATTACCATAGAGCATTCTGCGTCATCAATTGTCGTCAAGTTAACAGACGAGACAATTGAGTTCGTTTGTTCATCATTAAGGTGAAAGTCATCATTAGTGGTTGGAATGCACTGATTGTTAGTGAACGCAGGATTGTCATCATTACGTTGCGTATCACAATTACTATCGGTCACGTTGTTTAAGTCGGTAATTTCATTCACAATACTTCGCGATACACTATTCACAGTCTTTCGCGGCATTTTTACAATAGTCAAAATTTTTCACAAAGCAAATAAGCACAATGCAAAAGCAACACACAAATACAACAAAGCAGCAAATTGCCGTTGACCTGTAGAAAGAAAGTCACAATATTATTAAAAGCGTTGCGCCAAATCCTAATTATCTAAGCAAATAAGAGCAGATATCTGACTGTCGCTCAAAAGACTCTCAACAAAATACGATCCTGGCAGGGTCGCCAAGTGTAACCTCCCCACCGCAATTTTTTTAAAAGAAAATAAATATAGCAATACTTAATAGAAATGGGGGCCAAGTGTAACCTCCCCACAAAAATTTTAAAAGAAAATAACGATACTAATTAGAAATGCTGATGGACATGGCTCTATGCGTAACCTGCCTACAATCAAATGTACTGACAATGGCAACAAATGTGAAATTCGCAATCTGACTCAATTATAAATCCTTCAAAAAATTAAAGTCCATTCAGTGACAAGAAAATTCAATTAAACCGAAATATCGGTTTTTGGCCCTGTGTAAAAACAATCAGAATTAAAGTCTTACCTCAGAATAAATGGATGTCACATATCTGCTCTTGTTGTTGCGCACCACTTGGAGGAACTACATTGCAAATAATAATATTCTCCTTTTTTTTTGTAATTCTAGTGAAATTTTTCTTCAAAAGAAGTGGAATGAAATGGGAAGTGCAACGAGATCTTTAGCTCAAAAAAAATTAAACTTTTGAGAAAAATGCTTTTGAAATAAAAAATTATTATTGGGAGACTTGTTGGAGAATAATTACAATAAATAAAATTTTTCATTATCTAATGATTATATTAATTAACAGTATACCTTATTCCTCATCTTGACCATTGTTGCCGACCGCCTACATCACACAACCGCACTGGGCTGCTACTACTGACCGACCGCTCTGCATGACGACTACAGACTGAGTACTGCTCTCAACTAGACAGAGCTACAGACTCGCAACGACTGAACTGACAGACTCGCAACGACTGACTGACTGCTACTCTGCATAGCGACAACTAACTCGCAAAGACTACTACTGACTGAGAACCGCTCGCAACACTCGCGCGGTCAAGCGCATACTCTCTGGTCACAGATGCTACAATGCCTCGCCATCGCTGCTGCGTTACATACGTGTTTCAGCCTCTCCGGAGCCCCTTAAGGCAAACGTGGGAATGGTTCCAGGGTGAGGTATGCGCTACATCTCAGATGACTTTGGCTTCCGGCTTCCTTCCTTTCCTGGCGTTATCGCTGTGCTGCAACATTCCGTTTCCGCTGATACAAAGCAATGTATTTTCTTATTAGCTGTGATTTCGGAACTTTTGAATCAGGACACAATCAGTCTGTTGTTCTAAACAGAGAAATACTATGTCGCAAAAACTGTAAGTTATCGAAAACAAACTTCGGCGTGTAATAAGTTTTAGTTTACCTCTTCACGTCGACACTGCTGGTAGCAGAAAGTACAGAATGGACAAAGTAAAACTGACTCGGAAAACTTTTACAATAAGACTGACATAGCATTAACTCTTTTTAATGGACATCACAGGATAAGATGGAAATGGCCACCTTTGACTTCGATTCAGCGCTCGGCTCGATTTATCAAACTGTGAGACATGTGTAGCAGCCTGTTAGGGATAGCAGCAATAGCGTTTTCAGTGTTCTGCTGTGGCTGGCAGTGTGTGACGATTATCTGAGTACATCTGACCCTTCCTTTTGCCCCACAGGTAAAATTCAAAGGGAAGGAGGGCTCGGAGATCGAGGTGAGCAAGAGGTTGCACTGGCCCTCCCAGCTGTTCTCTTCTCACCGTACACCTCATGCACTTGTGACAAGGTTGTCAAGGCAGTGTGTGCTGTTGCTCCGATTTGCTGAGTGAGTTGATCCACATATGGATTAAACATTTTCTGGACGTATCGGGCAGCATTAAAAATTTTGGTGAAAGAATCATGTTAGGGTGCAGACACCAGACGCTGGGTGTCAAACACCAATCTTGAGATTAGGCAAGAGCGTTTCGAAGTACTGATTAGGATTTTCTGATGCACATTCACTCATGATCTGTGTGTTCATATTCCCTGACAGGATGAATCAGGTCTCATTTTAATAAAATGAAAATCTGAAAAATCAAAGCTCCTGACCTCACTTCACTCACAAACCACTGGCAGAAATCAACACGGGGAAGTTCGTCCGGACAATTCGATTGAGACACAACAAATTCAAACATGATCGCGCCTTTCTGACGTCCTGTTACGTCTCCACGTCGATGCATTTCAGTGAGCTGATTGCATACAGGTAACATGAATATACACACCACTTAACTGTCATGAGTGAAGTCAGCCGGGAGGAGTCACGTGACTGCCTAGTATCAGTTCTGCACCGTACACAATGCTCCAAAGCGGTCCGTGTATTGTTTTAAGAGAATGACTGACGTTTTGTCCGATGATCTTATCTTTTCAAACTGAAAGTAATTTGTGGACACACACACGTTTTAAGTACACATCTCGTTGAGTTTAATGGCTAGAGTTGCCTCTACCTACACTGCTTGACAAGGAACAGAGACGTTGTTGGACAGTATAACGGATCTTTAACGTTGGGATAAATTTATTTAATTTTTTGTTAAATGTTTTCGTTAAATAGCTGAATAAATTGTAATTAGGAATAATTTAATTAAGCAGAGTAGAGAAGATAAAGTCTAAGAGATGTTCATTGGGCGGACGTTGTCGTAATGTAACGTCATTGCGTTGTTCGGTTGTAACAAGTCGTTTGTGTTCCGTTCTGCTGTTCGGTCGTGCGCGTATCTGAAAGGAATTAATTCGGGGACTAGAATAAACTTTCACATAATAGTTACGATTCGATGTTCCGACAAAAGGGGTTACCGTCAGTGTTAATTTGAATTGTGGGCGACAGGACTAGTTTTGACAGATAATTGAAAACGGACGTAACGAAAGTTGTTCGCATATCATCCTTGAACGTGACTTTTTATTTAATTAACGATTGTGGGCTCATTAAAAGCTATTATCTCCTCATTAGGATCAATCCCTCTTTCCTCCTACATAGTGATCATTCATTATTCATTAACATTTACGTCATAAGAAATAAAAGTGATGTTAAATGACAATTACGTGTTATTCCGTTAGTGTGGAACCGACGTAATATCTCTGAAATGACATTGATATATAATTTGTATTAAATACTGAACTGAGATAGGAAGTAAATTGAAATTAGTGAACATTTGATACTGAGACTAGAGAAGCAGAAGCGCTTAAGGTTTCTCTTCTCTAAAATGGCAAAATAGGTACAAACCTTAACTCAATAGTCGACATTATGTATTGCAAAGACGTTAGCATTTCATACTTATTTTGACGACGCGCTGTTAAACAAAGGAACGTTGAGTCTCTGTACGAGTAATAAAATTAAGTCCAAAAACATAATTAATAACGGCGAACTCCGCTTTAACAAACTGTATTGCTTGTCCAGAATGAGATTTTCACTCTGCAGCGGAGTGTGCGCTGATATGAAACTTCCTGGCAGATTAAAACTGTGTGCCCGACCGAGACTCGAACTCGGGACCTCTGCCTTTCGCGGGCAAGTGCTCTACCACTGAGCTACCGAAGCACGACTGACGCCCGCTACTCAAAGCTTTACTTCTGCGAGTACCTCGTCTCCTACCTTCCAAACTTTACAGAAGCTCTCCTGCGAACCTTGCAGAACTAGCACTCCTGAAAGAAAGGATATAGCGGAGTTTGGAAGGTAGGAGACGAGATACTGGCAGAAGTACAGCTGTGAGTACCGGGCGTGAGTCGTGCTTCGGTAGCTCAGTGGTAGAGCCCTTGCCCGCGAAAGGCAAAGGTCCCGAGTTCGAGTCTCGGTCGGGCACACAGTTTTAATCTGCCAGGAAGTTTTGTATTGCGTGTCGTCATCGGGCAATAACTGCTCAACACTGGACACTTGTGTGGTGAAATTAGAAGTCGGGCATATAAAACAAACTTAAAAAATCCATTCAAGCTACAGTGGAGTCGACACAATACGACGTGGGCAGTTATAACAGGAATAATCACAGGCAATGATGGACGACATGAAACATAGTACATACGTAATAGAAGTGGAGTGATATGTTTATAGCGAAAAATGGTAAGATTTCACCACATAGGAAAGCAGGATAACAGATATAAATTACATTATTTGACACAGGTCACACTCCCAGCATAAGGTCGATGGACTCTCAGTAAGGAATATGACCTCCTCGGGCATTAGCGGTCATTTTGCATCTGTTTTTCATGACGGCTAGAAAACTGCAGAGGATTCCTTGGGGGATACTGTCCCAATCCTCTCTAAAAGCGATTTTCATTTCGTGCACGGTTTGGGGAAGGGCTGCTTGTTGAGGAACACGTCTGCCAAGAGCATCGCATTGCGCTGTAGGTTTTAGATCCGGGGAGAATGCAGATCAGTCCATACGTTGAATACATTCACTTCCCAGTGTGTCTGACACCTCAGTGGTCCCGTATGGGCGGGCAATTTCGTCCATAAACAGAAAGTCGGGACCTACTGCTCCTCCAGACAGACGGACATGATACAGAATAATCACCTCTCAATACCGCTGTGCTGTGACGGTACCCTGCGCTCACACATGCAGCGCTGATCGGCCATTGTGCGTAATGCCTGCCCCCACCGTAAGTATTAGGCCATAAACCTAACGTTCGCGAACATTCTGTGGTGTTTAACGTGTTTCCTCGTAGCCAGAATCACTTGCCACAATTAAGCGAGGTTCGTAGGAGAACATCACTCTGGACTAGCGTTGCCAACTTTTTTTTTGTCAAAATAAGGGAGACTTCGATACGACAAAATTAATAGGCCTAACACAATTACTTAAATCTTAAAACAGGTTTACTGCATGGACCAACCAAAAAACTTCTTCATAACAATTATAGGCTGAAAATCTACAAAATTTTTTACTTACAAGTGTATTTGTTTACACTTTTGGCAGCAGTCGGAAGTTTGCGATCGTTCTTTAAAAATTGGACAAATTCGTCACACGTGTAACAAAAATTAACACTTATTTGTAGTTCAACTTTCATTAAATCTAGATTGCAACGGTTCCTATCATCAGACCATTTGCTGTTCATCAAAGAAAAATTAGCTGCCGCTCTACCGACAACAAAGGCAAGAGTCTTATTTATCTCTTTGGCTTTAATTCCTTTTGTCGTCCGGACCACTGTCGCTGACCCCAACTAACATGTTCCCTGCAGCAACAAACTCTTTCTCGGGCGATGGTGTGGTTGCAGTGGGATGCATTTAACAGGCTCACGAGCATACAAACCAGCCTGATATAGTCGTCGCGAAATGGTTCTGACAGACACATCTGTACCGGTAGCTGTTGCAAGGTCTGCAGTGATTTGCCTAGGAATGACATATCTGCCCTTTTCGTCACCAGGGATACGTATCGCTCGTCTAACCCTGTGGTCGTCCGTCTACGAACACTGGCATGCTTCCGCATAGCATTTCCACCTTCAGCGGCCTTTTCTTAATTATGAGATGACACTTTTGGACACACCCATTACTCTGGCCAGCGGAGTGGCACTGTGTCCGGCTTCGAGTGTCCAACTGCTTGTCCACGATCGTAAGCACCCATATGATATCTTGCAAACATGTTGTCGTACCACACAGACTGTCGTACTAATTGGTTCTACAGCAACTTTCGTTAAAAACATACTGCATGAACTGTCGAATGCATACAGAGCGTTCGTGCACAGGCTTTGCTGCAATGAACACGTCCCACCCTTTACACTTCCTTTTACTGTCATTGGTTGGGTGTTCCGTAGCAATTGGCAGTTGTTTCTTAGCAAGTGGCAGTTGTTCCTTAGCAAATGTACATGGAAATGGAGACAAGTATTTGACAATAAAGGGACAAAAAGCAGCAGTGTACGTGCAAATAGGGACAAGCATATAACAATAAAGGGACAACAAGCAAAACGTTAGTAGAGTACAAAAGTAACTGCATACGCACATGCCCATCATTCGTCTTCGTTCTAACGACATACATTTATTAAATTAATGCTTTGTAAAGTTTGCAATACAACACCACTCGCGATGATTGATATTACAAGTAAAAATTCAAGCGAAACCTTTAGGTTTATAAAAAATAAAAGAACATATAAGAATTTACTTGTACAATAGTTTCCCTAGAGTCTAGACTGAACTAGATGGCTACACACACACGAAGCTGTTATAGTTTCACCTAAAAAGTGACAAAGTATTACACGTCGGTTACTCAGCAAGTTGTTGCATTTCACCTGCTTGAAAATAGGGTAACAGTGCATCTTTCATGGCGCCGATAATATTGCGTGTTAACAATTACTTCGACTTATTCTATATTTAAACAACCTGATAGATACTTTGAGCAGCAGAAATATCCTCACACTGTTTGAGCTTATCTTCAGTAATTGTAGCTGTACGCAATCGTATCGATTAAATTTATAATTTTAACGCTGTGAAATTATGTGATTTGGAGCGAGAATACAAAATCAGTAAGTGTGCTTCATCTTAAAAGTCTTTCCCAGCAACAAATACAGGAACTAACTGTACTAGCTGCCAACTGTCCTCCTAGTGATTAGTACAGATGGTACAAACAACTACACACTGGCAGCTATTGCTGATATATCTAGCGAAGGTGTTGTTCGCGTCCACTGCAGAATGTCTACCAAATTAAATCATTTTTACAGGCAAAATCATCAGAATGCATGCTACCTCAGGGCAAGTAACTCGTATACAATGTTCTTAAATTATGTGAAGAAGAGAAACGAAAAGGCCTAACTACATAGACCTCCATTACGGAAAGGTAATTCATAAACATTACAAATTATGTTAAGTAATTCAGGAACGACTTGTTCCTATTCTTCTAAATATATGTGCGTTTGTACTTGACAGCATTCCATAACATACAGCTCAAGTAAATAGTTGCCAGCCTTGATTTTGGCAAAGAGAATATATTGCAGGGTTTGAGAGAAAACAACATATGTATTAGTGACAGAAGATACTATCAAGCAAGAACTGTTAGAAATCGTTTAGACATAAACTTAAGCCCATGTACACTGCATATGCGCCGGCAGGTGTGCCCGAGCGGTTCTAGGCGCTTCAGTCTGGAACCATGCGGTCGCAGGTTCGAATCCTGCCTCGGGCATGGATGTGTGTGATGTCCTTAGGTTAGTTAGTTTCAAGCAGATCTAAGTTCTAGGCGACTGATGACCTCAGATGTTAAGTCTCATAGTGCTCAGAGCTATTTTTGAACTCCGTACGTGATTTTGAAGTAAACGGAGCCAGTTCTACAATTGTGTCTTTATTACTGCGACCGAACTCCAGTCGAACTGATTCCTAACGTAAATACAATCTAACTGATACAGAGCATCGTAGCGCCAAGAATTACGAACAGCCTTTCGTTAAAAACTATGAAGAGACTGACCTAAAGCCACGTAAAAGGAGTTCTGCAGAGGTCTATGAGCAAGCGTGTGTTTACATTCGAAATATTGAAAAGGAGTATTGGTATAATGATGCTGTAATGGAATCAGAAGTTGAAACGACTGAAATACGGATTGGACTTGAAAGGTGGTACAAGAAGACCGGTGTTTGTTACTCTTCGTGCAAATCGAAAGGAAGTTCTAACTTTACGGCAAGAGGGTGGACTGGTATAACTGGTAATACCACAACATATTTGCTACAGAATGTGCCAGGGGAAAAAGTGTTGAAATTACTGGGAAGTTATACTTTTGTTCTCACTATACAGGGTGTACATTTTAGGTTGACAAACCAGAATAACTCGAAAAATGAGCTTCACACGAAAAAATGGGTAGAGTCCAAAGCTGATTATTTTAGAGGGGGACACCTGCTGGTGCTAAAATTAGCCCGCTACACCAGCCCCTTGGGGGTGGGGCGGGAGGCAACTTTAAAATTTCAAATGGGAATCCCCATTTTTTACTGCAGAATCAGATTCTACATAAAAAAAAACTACGTACATTTTGTCTTAAACATTTGTTTTGATTCTTGGTAGTTGACGCTGTAATTCAAGAAAGTCCATGTTCCCATTTAAGTGTGGAAAATGCTATTATGTCCCTGTTGATATATATCGATAAAACGAACATCGCACTGCACTAATTCGGGGCCGCTCTATCGAATGGGGACGCAAAAGCCAGCTTCAAAAATCATTTGTTTGTAATTTCCATCGACACTGGACGTCGCATGAAAGCCATGGTGAGCAGTATTTGTTTGGGCTGAGTCGAGCTGTACAGCGCAAAATACTAAATTGTAGACATCTGCCGAAACTCCAGAGAAAATGCGCCTGTCGTCTCTTAGATAAGTTCCTATTCCATTATAGCATCACCATACCACTGCTCCATTTTAATATTTTAAATGCGTTCACACGCTTTCTCCTAGACCTCTGCAGTTACTCCTTTTATGTAGCTTTGCATATGGGTCCCGGATTCGATTTCCGGCCGCGTTGGGGATTTTCTCCTCCCGGGGACTGGGTGTTTGTGTTGTCCTCATCATTTCATCATCATCGTCATCATTCGTGACAGTGGTTAGATTGGACTTGGTTAAAATTGTAAAAATTGGACTGTGTAAAAATTGGGACTTCGTATGGGCGCTAATGACAGCGCAGTTGAGCACCCCACAAATCAAACATTATCAGCTTTATATACGAGGGCAGTTCAATAAGTAATGCAACACATTTTTTTTCTGAAACAGGGGTTGCTTTATTCAGCATTGAAATACACCAGGTTATTCCCCAATCTTTTAGCTACACAACACTATTTTTCAACGTAATCTCCATTCAATGCTACGGCCTTACGCCACCTTGAAATGAGGGCCTGTATGCCTGCACGGTACCATTCCACTGGTCGATGTCGGAGCCAACGTCGTACTGCATCAATAACTTCTTCATCATCCGCGTAGTGTCTCCCACGGATTGCGTCCTTCATTGGGCCAAACATATGGAAATCCGACGGTGCGAGATCGGGGCTGTAGGGTGCATGAGGAAGAACAGTCCACTGAAGTCTTGTGAGCTCCTCTCGGGTGCGAAGACTTGTGTGAGGCCTTGCGTTGTCATGAAGAAGGAGAAGTTCGTTCAGATTTTTGTGCCTACGAACACGCTGAAGTCGTATCTTCAATTTCTGAAGAGTAGCACAATACACTTCAGAGTTGATCGTTTGACCATGGGGAAGGACATCGAACAGAATAACCCCTTCAGCGTCCCAGAAGACTGTAACTATGACTTTACCGGCTGAGGGTATGGCTTTAAACTTTTTCTTGGTAGGGGAGTGGGTGTGGCGCCATTCCATTGATTGCCGTTTTGTTTCAGGTTCGAAGTGATGAACCCATGTTTCACCGCCTGTAACAATCTTTGACAAGAAATTGTCACCCTCAGCCACATGACGAGCAAGCAATTCCGCACAGATGGTTCTCCTTTGCTCTTTATGGTGTTCGGTTAGACAACGAGGGACCCAGCGGGAACAAACCTTTGAATATCCCAACTGGTGAACAATTGTGACAGCACTACCAACAGAGATGTCAAGTTGAGCACTGAGTTGTTTGATGGTGATCCGTCGATCATCTCGAACGAGTGTGTTCGCACTCTCCGCCATTGCAGGAGTCACAGCTGTGCACGGCCGGCCCGCACGCGGTAGATCAGACAGTCTTGCTTGACCTTGCGGCGATGATGACACACGCTTTGCCCAACGACTCACGGTGCTTTTTTCCACTGCCAGATCACCGTAGACATTCTGCAAGCGCCTATGAATATCTGAGATGCCCTGGTTTTCCGCCAAAAGAAACTCGATCACTGCCCATTGTTTGCAGCGCACATCCGTTACAGACGCCATTTTAACAGCTCCGTACAGCGCTGCCACCTGTCGGAAGTCAATGAAACTATACGAGACAAAGCGGGAATGTTTGAAAATATTCCACAAGAAATTTCCGCTTTTTTGAACCAAAATTGCCCGAGAAAAAAAATGTGTTGCATTACTTATTGAACTGCCCTCGTATATACTGGCATAGTGTCAGGGCCATCAGGCCTTCTCTAGCATCCAAACAGGCATTCTACAAGTTTAACACATGTCCATGTTGTAAAAATACTGACCTCTGAGACGGTGTACAACTCTTTAAAAAACTATAATACCACAGTGGAAAACAGTAGTAACTGTAGCAGAAAAAAGCGCAGTTTAGGTAACTTCGTGAAAAGTAGATTAACAAAGACATTGCAGGCAGATTTACATTGAGGCCACTGATGACAACGGACGTGAGGAACGGGTTGAAGCAAGTCGACAAAGACGAACCTGAAAGAATACAAGTAGTGAGGAAAGGTGGAAAGAAAGTAACGTCACTAACTGAGAAACAAAAAGAGAAAATAGTATAACTTGTAGAATATTGAAGCACCAGCTGTACTATTTTTCAGAGACAAACGAGCCATGGGAAAAGCTATGAGGATGAAAAAAGTTATGAGGATGAAAAAAGTGCGCCGGCCGGGGTGGACGAGCGGTTCTAGGCGCTACAGTCTGGAACTGAGCGACCGCTACGGTCGCAGGTTCGAATCCTGCCTCGGGCATCGATGTGTGTGATGTCCTTAGGTTAGTTAGGCTTAAGTAGTTCTAACTTCTGGGGGACTGATGACCTCAGAAGTTAAGTCCCATAGTGCTCAGAGCCATTTGAACCATTTTTTGAAAAAAGTGCTTCAGATTTTTCTTAAATGCAACAGGGCCTACCTTTTGCGCGGAATCATGGGTAGCTTGTTTCAAAGGCGAACAGCAGCCACAAGGAAGGGGTAATCTGGTGTTTTTCTTTTCTGGATGGGCACACCTAGGATATTAGGTAAGTGAGACAGTGTGCTGCGATTACAGTGAGATGACAGGACTTGACCTCTGTACGCTTATATACCGTCAGTGTTGATAGTGTTTTCTAATGAAGTGAGGCTACAGTCGCTCCTCTGCGGCAGCTCATGCGTTGCTGAATGGGAAAGCTAAGTTAGCGAACTGATAATGAGGGCAATGCAGCTTTGTTGGAACGATTCTCGTCCCCTTTCCTTTTCCGACAAAGAAAGGAAACCACGTAGAAAACTCTTTTACATTCTACTCTTCGGCACTTCTCGAGCGTTCTGATTTTCATCGGGTAAAATCCAAAGAGGAGAATGAAGGATTTCAGAAACATGCTGCTTGATTTGGCACGGGACGGTTCATTTAGTACACGAATGTTATGGAGATGCTTAGAGATCGAGCTACATGGAAATCTTTGGAAAAAGAGCGACGGCATGTTTATGAAATGGTACTAGTTAAGGACAAAGAAACAGACCGTAAAACAGTTGTAGTGCTTCCACCATATACCACTCGGAATAAAACATATAAAAGACGTGTGCTTAAATCACCTAAAAACACGTACAGCTTTCCTTACGCTTACCATTGCGCGTGTAACAGCAGACAGAGGGTTGAGTACAGTGAAGGCAGGGATAAGAAACGACATAAAATATACTCCGCCTTGATCTACTCTGCAGCTTGAATTATTTATGCAAATGTGAACGTCGAACACCAATCACATCAGTGCACAGGCTAGCGACCACTACGGCCAAATCACTCAAGGAAAATTTCTGAATTTATATTATTAACACAACATCAAATATCGACTATAGGGAAACAAGCTACTGCAATCACATTGTTCCACAGCATGATTCTAAATCTCTTGTTAATTCACATTATCACAGTGCAATTTGTCAGTCCACCAGTGTAATTGAGTAACTTGGTCTCCCTATGAGTAACTGGTTTTCTCTGCATGTCTGCACTTTCACAGGACATATACAAATATGTGTTACAATTGCAGTAACGGCCCGAACTTCGACACAGCAGCAGAATCTGTTTACTTGATGGATGCGGCATGTAGTTGTGAAATCTGGCAACAGAGTCATTCATTAGTTTCTCATGTAGCGCTGAATCCTCATTTGTGTGACTCACTGGTTTCCAGCCATAGATACAAGCTGGATTTCAACACTAAATGTTGATAACCAAAATGGAAGAAAAAATGAAATGTAAAAAATTTGTGGTTCAAAGTAATTGCAATCAGATGTATATGTAGCCAACATTTAGTTCTCAGATCATTAACTCCGTAGCGCACAAATACCACCGTTATGGCAGCGAAGTTCCAGCCCTTCAATTTCTTCGAGTTGCCGGAAAGCAAACGAAATCCTGATATGACTGTGCCGTTGATTCAAAATGGCTCTGAGCACTATGGGACTTAACATCTATGGTCATCAGTCCCCTAGAACTTAGAACTACTTAAACCCAACTAACCTAAGGACATCACACAACACCCAGATATCACGAGGCAGAGAAAATCCCCGACCCCGCCGGGAATCGAACCCGGGAACCCGGGCGTGGGAAGCGAGAACGCTACCGCACGATCGCGAGCTGCGGACGTGCCGTTGGTGAACGCAGGATAAACATCATCTCTGTCTTAAATTTTAGAAGCGAAAAATTAAACTGATTTAAAATTTGGTATACCAAGTTTTCGGTTTTAAATGTTGTACCACAATTAACATTCAGACTTTTAGAAATTATCTAGAAATAGTTTTAATGCTAAGGCGTCGGCATATCCATTATTCTCTACTAACAATCTCTGCGAGACATTCTATTCGAACATTAGAAATTAAGAAAAAAAAGTAAGATGGAACAGAACTGAGCTAGGTGATACGACGTGGATAATTTTTTAGCCTAAATCGGAGACTTGAGTGTTACAAGCGGTTCAAGGTTTACGAACTTCCAATGTGTTACAAGTATCGGATCTCACTTTGTTGAACTGTTGAGATCAAAAGCTAATGACGTCCAAGAGATAGTCATCAGGCCAGAGTTTGGGACGCAAGCTAGAAAGAAGCTGAAAAGAGTTGGTTGGCGGTGAATGTACATGAAAAAACTTCGTTAGGAGATTAACTGAATTAGACCTTGCGCGATAGTACCCCAGTGAATGTGGACGTCTGTTCTGTGATGTCTGGGAAACTCTGATTGAGGAGAAATAGGTTCTCTGGTGTTCATAAATAACAAAATTGCGATCAGTTGCGTTTAATTTTTGAAAATGACGATTTTAGTCTCACGCGTAGCTTTTTTCGTCCGTTTATCATCATCATCATCATCATCATCAAATAAGACTGATTATGCCTTTCAGCGTTCAGTCTGGAGCATAGCCCCCCTTATACAGTTCCTCCATGATCCCCTATTCAGTGCTAACATTGGTGCCTCTTCTGATGTTAAACCTACTACTTCAAAATCATTCTTAACCGAATCCAGGTACCTTCTCCTCGGTCTGCCCCGACTCCTCTTACCCTCTACTGCTGAATCCATGAGTCTCTTGGGTAACCTTGCTTCTCTCATGCGTGTAACATGACCCCACCATCTAAGCCTGTTCGCCCTGACTGCTACATCTATGGAGTTCATTCCCAGTTTTTCTTTGATTTCCTCATTGTGGACACCCTCCTGCCATTGTTCCCATCTACTAGTACCTGCAATCATCCTAGCTACTTTCATATCCGTAACCTCAACCTTGTTGATAAGGTAACCTGAATCCACCCAGCTTTCGCTCCCATACAACAAAGTTGGTCGAAAGATTGAACGGTGCACAGATAACTTAGTCTTGGTACTGACTTCCTTCTTGCAGAAGAGAGTAGATCGTTGCTGAGCGCTCACTGCATTAGCTTTGCTTCACCTCGCTTCCAGTTCTTTCACTATGTTGCCATCCTGTGAGAATATGCATCCTAAGTACTTGAAACCGTCCACCTGTTCTAACTTTGTTCCTCCTATTTGGCACTCAATCCGTTTATATTTCTTTCCCACTGACATTACTTTCGTTTTGGAGATGCTAATCTTCATACCATAGTCCTTACATTTCTGATCTAGCTCTGAAATATTACTTTGCAAACTTTCAATCGAATCTGCCATCACAACTAAGTAATCCGCATATGCAAGACTGCTTATTTTGTGTTCACATATCTTAATCTCACCCAGCCAGTCTATTGTTTTCAACATATGATCCATAAATAATATGAACAACAGTGGAGACAGGTTGCAGCCTTGTCTTACCCCTGAAACTACTCTGAACCATGAACTCAATTTACCGTCAACTCTAACTGCTGCCTGACTATCCATGTAAAGATCTTTAATTGCTTGCAAAAGTTTGCCTCCTATTCCATAACCTTGTTGAACAGACAATAACTTCTTCCTAGGAACCCGGTCATATGCCTTTTCTAGATCTATAAAGCATAGATACAATTCCCTGTTCCACTCATAACACTTCTCCATTATTTGCCGTAAGCTAAAGATCTGGTCCTGACAACCTCTAAGAGGCCTAAACCCACACTGATTTTCATCCAACTGGTCCTCAACTAATACTCGCACTTTCCTTTCAACAATACCCGAGAAGATTTTGCCCACAACACTGATTAAAGAGATACCTCTGTGGTTGTTACAATCTTTTCTGTTTCCATGTTTAAAGATTGGTGTGATTACTGCTTTTGTCCAGTCTGGTGGAACCTGTCCGGACTCCCAGGCCATTTCAATTATCCTGTGTAGCCATTTAAGACCTGACATTCCACTGTATTTGATGAGTTCCGACTTAATTTCATCCACCCCAACCGCTTTATTGCACTGCAATCTATTGACCATTTTTTCCACTTCCTCAAGTGTGATCCTATTTCCATCATCATTCCTATCCCATTCTACCTCGAAATCTGAAACATTACTGATCGCATTTTCACCTACATTGAGCAACTCTTCAAAATATTCCCTCCATCTGCCCAAGGCATCCACAGGATTCACCAGCAGTTTTCCTGACCTGTCCAAAATACTTGTCATTTCCTTCTTCCCTCCCTTTCGAATACTGCTAATTACACTCCAGAATGGTTTTCCAGCAGCTTGACCCATAGTCTCCAACCTGTTTCCAAAGTCTTCCCACGATTTCTTCTTAGATGCTGCAATTATCTGTTATGTCTAGGCAAATTCTTCGGGTTTGGGTAAGCTATTGTGCCAAGAGTATGGTGCGTTACGGGCGCTACAACTATGTCCACTTACCAATACACGTATAGGCTGGTAGAAACCAAGCCCAGAATTAAAGTCCTGTGCACAGTTCGAAAGAATAAAATGTAAGAATTATGTTGAGGATTTAGCAACGGAGGCCATTTCAGTGACAGATAAGATTGATAGGAACTAGAAATTTGCTGGCTGCCACTTGTCGTTTTGTGCCTCCTGATATCTGCTATAAATAGTAATGACAGTATTATATCGGCAAAGAACGAATTTCGCCACAGCAAGCACCAGTTGAGTGTTATCAAAACTGATATTCAGTCAACATAGCAGCAACTTCAACAATGCAGAAGTATACTTATTAACTAATCACTATCTCTCGTTCTGGCCATTCATAGCTCAGTTGAAGAGTAAGAATAAACTAAACTGAAATATTATTGTTTTCCAGCAAGATCTGAATTATTACAAAAGTCTGATTCAACTCTTCTGCTTTAAATTTTTATATTACTGGCAGCGCTTAAGGAAAATAGTCTGTAACATGCAAAATTAGAGCAGCTATAACGATATTCCTAGCGCCCAAAAATTAAGTTTAGAATCCAAGTGTCACGTCTTATTGCACATTATTTATTCGAGTTCACAAGAGAATATCAACCGATTTTGGCCGGGTAATACAGCGTCACACCAGGAAACCAGAGGAGGATAACAGAGTTACCACGCATTTCCCGTTATGTTATCAAACCTCAGCTACGCTAACAGCAGGAAGAATGCGTTTCTCTAGCCGGCCTGGTGCTTGAGTGGAACCGAACGTCACGAACTGCTAAGCATAGCCCACGCTGCCCTGTCTTCAGAGGTGAGATACGTTCGGGTGACGAACTCCAGCAACACCAAAACACCATAAGAGTACCGCACAGAATGTTGTTCCTCTTTTTCATAACTAACGTTAGGGACTACAGTGCAGTCAGCAATTGTGTGTTCAGAATGTGTGCAAGGTAGACCCAAGCTCCACCGACGAAATTTCGGAGGCTGTTCGGGGATACAGAGTAATGATGTAATTATTATATACCCTGTTTATTACTCCATTTACCTTTATTTCTGTGAAATCACGATAGTGAAAAAGCTGTAACTTAAAAGCATCCAATTTTTGAAGTTGCTGAGATACAATAATTTTTAAACGAACACACCGCCATTTGGCTGTATTGTTGTCCATTTAATTACAAACCAAGTTTCGGCCTTTTTATACCATTTTCAAATGATTGCAAGCTTTCTCAGTTGTGTAATTGAATACATATTAGCAGACTGATTAACTTTGGACACCTGGAGTGGAAAATTGTCCTCATCTAGATTACCATCTGCTTCAGCCTCAAATTCCATACTCTCTGGGGAGGGATCCTCAAGCTCTTGTTTAATAACAATGTCTGAGTCAAGCTCAGTGTCAGCCAAGACTTGGTGGCGGTTCAACGTTCAATTTGGGATACCGTGCTGACAGTTTATAAGAACAACTGCTTGTTCATTGATGAGCAATCTAGCTGCCTGTTTTTGCAGTGGCCAATAACACACCTATTAAAATATGCCACCTACAAAGCATCCAAAGAAAAGAAGACAGAGAAAACCAAATGAGTCGGCTAACACTGAGCTTGACCTATATAGTGCCATTAACCAAGAGCCTGAGGATGGAATATGAGACCGAAGCAGATGGTAATCTAGATGAGGACAATTTTCCATTCCAGGTGTCCAAAGTTAATCAGTCTGCTAATATGTATTCAATTACACGATTAAGAAAGCTTGCAATCATTTGAAAATGGCATAAAATGTCAAAGCCTGGGTCGTAATTAAATAACCAACAGTACAATCAAATGGTGGTGCGTTCATTTTAAAAATGAAAGATCCATTTTCTCTTAGCCGCTTGTGTACAGATGCTTAAGTACCGTGATGTTACTGCCGCCAGTCTTGACATGGCGTTGTTATCCCGCTCTTTCGTTGCACTCACAAGGAACCATCAGCAAATCGAGCTCGTATTTTAAGGAGGAAATGAAATGAAATGATCGAATGGCATTGCTGGTCGGGATGTCCCAGTCGGGTTCGGCTGCCTAGCGCAAGCCTTATATCATTCGGCCCCACATTTGGTGACTTGCGGCCGATGACGAGGTGAAGACAACACAGCACTCAGTCCACGAGCGGAGAAAATCTCCGACTCGCCCGGGAATCGAACTCGGGCCCGGTGCATGGGAGGCAAGCACGTTACCACCCATATAGCGGGCGGACTTAAGGAGAAAAAAAAAACACCGGCCAGATGTCAGCTCCCGAAATTTCGGGCATTATTCTGACAGTACGCAGTTATGTTCATCTGGAAGCGCATTTTTAAATACGCACGCGCAACGCTTGTCTGTGACTCTCTCCGCCCCTCTGCGTTCGCTCAATGGCGGAGCGCAAAGTACTGTACAGTGGAGTGAGTGAAGGGGCTTGTACCGTACTTATAACGTCGGCGAACCAACAGGTGATACTGTGACAACTCCAGGAGCGGTTCGGAGTGACGGCCAAAAAAGTCAAAGAACGAGAGCTCCTGAAATTCATGACTGGTGGCTATTCGACTATCTTTTATACAGCGCAAACGAGATTCCACAGGCTCTTGAGTTAAGTTAATTTGTTTTACGTGGAAAATATTGCAGCAGTCAACAAGGAGCATTTACGGACGAGCTGACAGAAGGTGTTTTCTAAAGTAGCACTAGATGACAGCGAAACAGTTTTAGTCGTGGATTCATTTTCCAGTCACAAAAGTTTGTCAATACAAGAAGAGAAAGGAGAGGAAGACACTGCAGTTTCTGTATTGAAGGTGTCACCAGGCCGAACAAGATACTGTCAACCGCTGGATGTATTTGGTTTTCGCATATTCAAGGTTTTTTTTAGCGGTTTTACCAATTCGACACGACTTCTGGGCGTCGATGTGAACTTGTCTGGGTAACAACAACCTTCAAATGCAGTCTGTTCCATCAGTATTTCGACAGTCTTTTTGACGGTGGTAACGTACTTCATTTTTTATGACGAAGTACATGGATTCTAACATGGAGCTGGTGACAGAAATATCTTTGTTTTTAACATTTTTGTGTTGCGATTCGCGATGCATGTAAGTTAATAAAACGAGTGAATGTGCCATTAAAAAAAGTAGCGTACCGCAGTTTCATTATTATCATCACTGTTGTGTGTTATTTTGTTTTGACTGGAAAGCTAACACTGTTATAGTCTTGCTGTTTTCAATAGAAAGGATGTGATTGTCACTCCGCTGCACAATACTTCGCGCGCGGGCATTTAGCGGGCGGAGTGGGGTGGAGCGAGTGACAAAAAAGTGATGTGCGCGTGTGTTTAAAAAATGTACTTACAGATGGTCATAACCGTGTACTATCAGAGTAATGACCCAAATTTTCGAGTGGGTTGTTTGCTGGGGCTGATATTGTCAACGCCTACTTGTTTCTCCTTAAAATGAGAGGCCGTACTTGAGACATTTCCTTGTCAGCGTACCGGAATGAGTGCTTGAAAAAAATGTATATATAAGCTATCTTTTACTAATTACTGTTACGTATTTCTAAAGAAATAAATGCGATTTGAAGTTCATAACAATTATTAAGTTTATATTATCTTCTCTGATATTCTTCTACATCAGTGCTACGACTTCCTCTTGATTGATTCGCCGGTGGGAGAATCATAAGAGGTCCATATCTAAACCATCAACATTTTTTTGAAGTCCCACTCTACCTGCTATCGTGTGTTCCCGCCGAAACTGGCTTATCAAAGTATATATATATATATATATTTTTTTTTTTTTTTTTTTTTTTTGCGCAGCTGCCATGCCAATGTTTCCGACAAACATTTTAATCCCAGTCCTTGTTTGTCGCGGCTTCTATATTCGATATGTGTGATATGCCACATGCGGTTGTTCATTTGAAGCTCTTCAATCAGATACGACAGTAACACTGACGACTATGTGTCATACTGAGACAAGCCGAGACAAGCCGAGACAATGTTGCACAGCTTTATTTCAGAGAATCCCATTTCCATGGCATTCAAATCTTGCATCACTTGATGCACGCAGTACACTCCGGGAACATGGGAATACAGGGTTATTACAAATGATTGAAGCGATTTCACAGCTCTACAATAACTTTATTATTTGAGATATTTTCACAATGCTTTGCACACACATACAAAAACTCAAAAAGTTTTTTTAGGCATTCACAAATGTTCGATATGTGCCCCTTTAGTGATTCGGTAGACATCAAGCCGATAATCAAGTTCCTCTCACACTCGACGCAGCATGTCCCCATCAATGAGTTCGAAAGCATCGTTGATGCGAGCTCGCAGTTCTGGCACGTTTCTTGGTAGAGGAGGTGTAAACACTGAATCTTTCACATAACCCCCATGCGATTTCTTTCTGTGGAGTTAAGTCGGGAGAGCGTGGAGGCCATGACATGAATTGCTGATCGTGATCTCCACCACGACCGATCCATTGGTTTTCCAATTTCCTGTTTAAGAAATGCCGAACATCATGATGGAAGTGCGGTGGAGCACCATCCTGTTGAAAGATGAAGTCGGCGCTGTCGGTCTCCAGTTGTGGCATGAGCCAATTTTCCAGCATGTCCAGATACACGTGTCCTGTAACGTCTTTTTCGCGGAAGAAAAAGGGGCCATACACTTTAAACCGTGAGATTGCACAAAATACGTTAACTTTTGGTGAACTGCGATTTTATTGCACGAATGCGTGAGGATTCTCTACCGCCCAGATTCGCACATTGTGTCTGTTCACTTCACCATTAAGAAAAAATGTTGCTTCATCACTGAAAACAAGTTTCGCACTGAACGCATCCTCTTCCATGAGCTGTTGCAACCGCGCCGAAAATTCAAAGCGTTTGACTTTGTCATCGGGTGTCAGGGCTTGTAGCAATTGTAAACGGTAAGGCTTCTGCTTTAGCCTTTTCCGTAAGATTTTCCAAACCGTCGGCTGTGGTACGTTTAGCTCCCTGCTTGCTTTATTCGTCGACTTCCGCGGGCTACGCGTGAAACTTGCCCGCACGCGTTCAACCGTTTCTTCACTCATTGCAGGCCGACCCGTTGATTTCCCCTTACAGAGGCATCCAGAAGCTTTAAACTGCGCATACCATCGCCGAATGGAGTTAGCAGTTGGTGGATCTTTGTTGAACTTCGTCCTGAAGTGTCGTTGCACTGTTATGACTGACTGATGTGAGTGCATTTCAAGCACGACATACGCTTTCTCGGCTCCTGTCGCCATTTTGTCTCACTGCGCTCTCGAGCGCTCTGGCGGCAGAAACCTGAAGTGCGGCTTCAGCCGAACAAAACATTATGAGTTTTTCTATGTATCTGTTGGGTGTCGAGACCATATGTCAATGAATGGAGCTACAGTGAATTTATGAAATCGCTTCAATCATTTGTAATAGCCCTGTATGTTGAACGTTCCGATTCAGACTTAATTCAGCTACTCAACAAAGACGCGCAACATTGAGACCTGGTGTGGACTAAGCTTAAGATGTTTTCAAATGAGAAAAATTGAAAACAAAGAGGGAGTGATCCTCTGCTTTCCTTAGCACGGTGTTTCATGGTTGTTTTTTTTTTCGTATGGATGACTACATAACTGCGATGAGTTGTTGTACAGTCCTTCTGAAAATCATTTCTTTTCCGATTTCTTCACATTTTTCATGTATTTCATTCCTAAGTAACTTGTGTTTCTGTATTCCTGAATTTCGTGAACAATTTTGTACTTCCCCTAATTCGTCGATCATCTGAAGTATTTTTTCTGTTATTCGTGATTTCTTCGCCATTGCTAGTGCCTGTATTTTTCTTTCAAACTTCCGTGATTTTTAGAGATGTCCATTTTTCTCCAACTGAACTGTCTACTGAACTATTTATCATTGCACTATCTATAGCCTCAGAAACATTTAAGCGTATCTCTTCATCCTTTAGTGCTTCTGTATCAAATTTCTTTGTGGAATGACTCTTCCTCACCAGCCTCTTACACTTCAGCCTATTCTTCCACATGACTAAATTATGAACTGAGCCTACATTTACTCTTGGATGTGCCTTACAATCCAATATCTGATTTGGGAATCTCTGCTTGGCCATGACGTAATCTAAGTGAAATCTTCCCGTATCTGTTGGCCATTTTCAAGTATACCTTCTCCTCTGGTGATTATTAAACAGAGTATTCGCTATTACTAGCTGAAATTTATTGCAGAGCTCAGTCAGAATTTCTCCTCACATTCATACTACGAAGTCCATATTCTCCCGTAACCCTTTCTTCCTCCCCTTCCCCCCTCCTCCCACAACCGCATTCCTATCACCCATGACCATCAGATTTTCAACTCCATTAACGTACTGAATTACCTGTTCAGTTTCCTCGTCATCTCTCTCTTAATCTTCAGCTTGCAACGTCAGCAAGATGTCAGTGTACCCAGCTATTTCATAAGTATTACCTGCAAGTAGACTGTCCCACAAAGTTATACCGTCTCTTCCGCAGCGGGCTTGTCAAATCAGTGGGGACACATGACGCAGACACGTCTGGAGAGCGTTTATTCCTCACTAAACGCGTTACACAATACAAAATACGGTAATTAGTAAACAATTAATGTAAATAACGCAAGAAACTCACACGGAAAGGATTAAGGTAAATCACCAGTAGCCGCACTGTTCTGCTACACTGAAGAGCGAAAGAAGCTGGTACATCTGCCTAATATCGTGCAGGGCCTCCACGAGCACGCAGAAGTGCCGAAACACGACGTGGCATGGTCTCCAGTCTAACGAGTAAATCGGAGAAAGGCGACAGTAATGAGAATAGCAGAAATGAGAATAGCGAGAAACTTTACATCAGGGTTGATAGTCACGAAACAGATGAAGGAATTCTGCTACGTAGGCTGCAGAGTAACCAATGATGGACGGAGTAAGGAGGACATCAAAAGCAAACTGGCAATGGCAAAATGGGCATTTCTGGTCAAGAAAAGCCTACTAGTATCCAACGTAGGCCTTAATCTGAGGAATAAGTTTCTAACAAGGGAACCTCCCCATCGCACCCCCCTCAGATTTAGTTATAAGTTGGCACAGTGGTTCAAATGGCTCTGAGCACTATGGGACTTAACTTCTGAGGTCATCAGTCCCCTAGAACTTAGAACTACTTAAACCTAACTATCCTAAGGACATCACACACACCCATGCCCGAGGCAGGATTCGAACCTGCGACCGTAGCGGTCGCGCGGTTCCAGACTGTAACGCCTAGAACCGCTCGGCTACTCCGGCCGGCATGGCACAGTGGATAGGCCTTGAAAAACTGAACACAGATCAATCGAGAAAACAGGAAGCAGTTGTGTGGAACTACGAAAAAATTATGCAAAATATACAAACTGAGTAGTCCATGCGCAACATAGGCAACATGAAGGAGTGTATGTGCTCAGCAGCGCCGTGGTGCCGTGGTTAGCGTGAGCAGCTGCGGAACGAGAGGTCCTCGGTTCAAGTCTTCCCTTGAGTGAATACTTTACTTTCTTTATTTTCGCAAAGTAAAATCCGCCCGTTCGTTCATTGACGTCTCTGTTCACTGTAATAAGTTTAGTGTCTGTGTTTTGCGACCGCGCCGCAAAACCGTGGGATTAGTAGGTGAAAGGACGTGCCTCTACAATGGGAACCAAAAACATTTGATCGCAAGGTCATAGGTCAACCGATTCCTCCACAGGAAAACACGTCCGATGTATTCTATACGACACTGGTGACGGCATGTGCGTCACATGACAGGAATATGTTGTCGACCCACCTAACTTGTACACTTGGCGAATGGGTAAAAAGATTCTTCTACGTTGCCCGCTTTAGGTTTTCTTGTGGATGTGATAATCACTCCCACAAAAGTGATGAAAACACAAGAGTTTGTCACATAAACTGCAACAAATGAATGCAACAGTTTCACAGTCGCACAGTTTTCCCTGTGCTCTGTCAAAACATATGTTTTTAACGTTTTCAAATTTTTCCGTGTGTAGACTGTCAAATCCTGCATATGTCTAAGCAAATATGAACATGTCCTGGAATTTTGGAGAGCGAAGTTGATTATGTGTGAGTGCCTGAACTTTGATAATTGGCTGAAAATAAAAAATTAAACTTCTCACTCGAAGGAAGATTTGAACCAAGGACCTCTCGTTCCGCAGCTCCTCACGCTAACCACGGCACCACGGCGCTCCTGAGCTCATACAGTCCTTGATGTTGCCCATGTTGCGCATGCACTACTCAGTTTGTATATTTTGCTTATTTTTTTCATAGTTCCACAAAACTTCTTCCTGTTTCCTCGGTTGATCTGTGTTCAGTTTTTCAAGGCCTATCCACTGTGCCAACTTATAACTAAATCTGAGGGGGGTGCGATGGGGAGGTTCCCTTGTGAGAATACAGGATTGTATCGTATTGAAACATGGACTGTGCGAGAACTGGAAAGAAGAGAATCGAAGCATTTGAGATATGGTTCTACAGAGGAATGTTGAAAATTAAGTGGACTGATAAGGTAACGGACGAAAAGGTTCTCCGCAGAATCAGTGAAGAAAGGAACATATGGAAAACACTGACAAGAAGGTTCAAATGGCTCTGAGCACTGTGGGACTTAACTTCTGAGGTCATCAGTCCCCTAGAACTTAGAATTACTTAAACCTAACTAACCTAAGGACATCACACACATCCGTGCCCGAGGCAGGATTCGAACCTGAGACCGTAGCGGTCGCGCGGTTGCAGACTGTAGCGCCTAGAACCGCTCGGCCATCCTGGCCGGCTGACAAGAAGGACTGGATGATAGCACAACACATGAAGGAATAACTTCCACGGTACTAGAGGGAGCTGTAGAGGGTGAAAACTGTAGAGGAAGACAGATATCGCAATACATGCAGCAAATAATTGAGGACGTAGTTTGCACTTGCTACTCTGAGGTTAAGAAGCTGCCACAGGAGAGGAGTTCCTGGCGGGCAGCATCAAATCAGAAGACTGAAGACTCAAAAAAAAAAAAAAAATTGAGGGATTGGGAACTTGGCAGCTTACTGCTCACTTTCCAGACTGACTGTAGGTCTATCACCCTCGCTTAATTGCCACTGTAGCCGTCTTGTATTTTCTTATAAAGTGTCAAAATGGAGCGTCTGGAGAACGGAATTAATGATTATGCAAGCGCAGAACACCCATTGCTGTACAGCACACGGGAAGAAGAGTACAAAAACAGAGACAGAAAAAGAGAGAAGTGAGACGAGGAGTTACAGCGGCATGGACGACACGCAGAAATCAGATCTTGGTGAGCATTGACTGTAAATATTTCATTAATATTTATAAACGTTACACGATGAAATGAATTCATGAATATGTCAACAAACCAGTTTCTAGTCTAAAAAACTTGTGTTCATTCGAGAATGTTAGCGTAATGATCTTCCATGGCACAGATCCTTGAGGGAAACAGAAGTAATAAGCAAAATTACCTCTCACAGTTTTGCCATTATTAGTTTCTTTTGCCCCATGTGCAGGAATACTTAACACTAAGCTTGTCAGTGTATCATCCAAATTGTAGCCGTCATGCTGTCTTTCAAAATTGTGATGTACACAACATGCTTTTTTGTATAACAGCACTCGCCACGTACACATCAACATCGATTGGGCGATAGAAAATTCTCCATTTATTAGACAAAATGCCAGTAATACATTTTGCAAAACTCCGTCCTTCAAAAAAAAATGGTTCAAATGGCTCTGAGCACTATGGGATTCAACATCTTAGGTCATAAGTCCCCTAGAACTTAGAACTACTTAAACCTAACTAACCTAAGGACATCACACACACCCATGCCCGAGGCAGGATTCGAACCTGCGATTGTAGCAGTCCCGCGGTTCTGGACTGCAGCGCCAGAACCGCTAGACCACCGCGGCCGGCAACTCTGTCCTTCTGATAGCCTATAGTTAACAACTTTTTGTTTATTAATCAAGTTTTTTTCAGCGCCTGGTCTCATTGTCACTCACTGCAGAAGCCACAAATACGTAAGGACTTTTCAGTCCACGAGGAAGTGGTGCTGCACCTGGCAAACTCGAAATCTGTTTGTAAACTTTTTACCAAATTCAGTTACATTGAATACATTACAGTTTCCTTGATGACCAAATGCCCCTTTGTCTATGAATCTCAAACAATAACTGCTATCTGCTATGATCATTAGTACAAATGGAAAGAACTTGTTATAGTATTTGCTGACTGATTTCCTTGCTTAACCAGTCTTATGTGTTTTTGAGGTGTGGATCCCAGACAGTGAGTGATGTTTGGTGTCTTCTCATACTGGTCGTTGATATTCTTCTACTCTTCTGTGGTCAGTGGTTTCATATATTCCTCTTTTAGCATCGGCCATATGAATTTGCATGCGTCTATAATAATGCCAGATATTGTAGATCTGAAGAGTGAAACCTCAAAATGTGGAGAACTCATCGAATTCCCAGTCCCTAGATAACTGTAACATTTGACTTGATCCATTAGAAATGGTTTGTGAAATGCTGCAGATTTTCTTTTTTATTTATTTTTTCACGACACCTTTCGCCAAATTCTTCCCATTTTCAAGTGCTTTCTTTTTCTGTGTGCTACGCCATTTATTCGTGATGTTTTCCATGTGTGAGATGCTGCATTATTCTGTTGTCTTAAAAAACGAGCAAAATTTAATTAATTATCGATATCTACATACAGCTAGGGGCGAACCTCTATATAAAGATCGATATTAATTAAAAATTGTCTGTGTTTTTATAGGTTAACCGATACTAGTGGATAACTGTCGCAGCGGCCGTGCGGTTAAAGGCGCTGCAGTCTGGAACCGCAAGACCGCTACGGTCGCAGGTTCGAATCCTGCCTCGGCCATGGATGTTTGTGATGTCCTTAGGTTAGTTCGGTTTAACTAGTTCTAAGTTCTAGGGAACTAATGACCTCAGCAGTTGAGTCCCATAGTGCTCAGAGCCATTTGAACCATTTTTTGAACTGTCGCAGCGGACAATGCAAGGAGGCAATCTTATTTCACGAAATTCTGATCATAGTTGGGATCAACAATAAGTGCTCACAGTAAATATTACCGCAGCCTGCACCGACGCGCTACTGATGGAATTTCCCTGGGATTCACACAGCGTGAGGAAAGCGCCGTGTGGCCAGCTCTGACAGAGCCGGGTGTATTGCGAGAATTTCCGTACAAACGCTCGTGATAAAACAAGCTTGTGTGGTTGTAGCCTTCGTCCCTGCATTATGTTCTTTATTAGGTGTTTTTTTTCTCGTTGACTCTGTGTCACTCTCCCGCAGTTAGCAGCCACCGTCGGACGGCAGTTTATAAAAAGCTGCCCCAGTCAATAGGCGAGGCAAAGTTAACATGACACTGGGATTCAAAATTACTTCCTGCTCAGTTCCAACTGTAGAAAGCATAGGCTTCATTCTTACTTGCAGGGGGTTCTGATTAATTAGGAGACAAAAAACCCTCTGAGTGCGAGGTCGCAAGTTGAAATTTTAGGAAGGCTCATTCGAAAGTGTTGTGTTAACAATTATGACACGAAAAATATTAGCGCTAATGACTCACCATGTGCATCAGGAGGGTGACAGAAAATAAGTGCCCGGAAGGTGCGATGATCAACCTTCTGTGGGGTATATGTGTTACACTTCACAAAATCGATATCGTCGACATTCAAGAATTGTTCAAAACGAATCATTGAGTTGCACCATGAACTCCGAACGAAAAATGACGCTACATAGTGATCATAAAGGTTCTCATCATCAAGATAGAAAGCGAATTCCTTTGGAGTTACAAATCGTGCAGGGCGTTCAGCTAGGTATCAACTCTTAAAAAATCCGTGTAGAATCATACTGGTGTAACGAGCTGATGAGAACTGATGGGATGTGATGGCATGTGAACGAATGCGAAAACGTCTGTTGTGGTGCTTATCCTGAAATTGACTATCCTTTTAGGCGCAGTTGCAGATAGTGCTATAATATATTATACAGGCACAGAAAAAACGAACATCCGGTGGATGAATTTGTCCAGGGATTCCAAGTGATATGAACTGCAATGTCACACACTTTTCAGGAGGGGTAGTTTGCTCTAAAGGAGTATGATTTTTATGTGCAGACAAGGAAACAAGCAATAGGAAGTTATTTTGACCATAAGATTTTTTAAAACATATTCAGCGATAGTTAAAAATAAAATTTAAAACAGTCTTGATCGAAATCTTGTTAAAATATTTTTTTATTGGAGTGAGTGACCGGTTTCGACTCTATGAAAGAGTCATCCTCAGCCTCCAGAGCGGTGGAGGTTACACGAGCGTCGAGGGTCGACAGAACTCATCTAGCAGTGTCCATCCACTGCTCTGGAGTCTGAAGATGACTTTCATAGAGTCGAAACCGGTCACTCACTCCAATAGAAAAAAATATTTTAACAAGATTGCGATCTAGACTGATTTAAATTTTAATCTTATTTTGACCAGCTGGCCAAAAGCAGTGCTCATACCATAGTTGTAGTTCTCTTACGCCCATTTTCCCACTCTTGCTTGCTGTGACGTAATTATTCCCTATTGTCCTTGGAAGATCAAACACACGAGAAAGAACTGCAGAGAGCAGAGCACCTTCAACTTGTCGCAGCACAATAAATAACTTTCCAGCCAATTTACCATGCAGATTAACAGTCGGCATAACTGAAGACGAATGCGATAAGGCATTGATGTTAGCTGATCTTGATCAACTCTCTTGTTACCTCTAATTTCCAGGGTTCCTTTCACATGCATTTTCTCTTCAAATCCCGATTGATCCGAGCTGAAAACAAATTCCTTACTGAAAGATGTGTTAAGTTTGTTTAACTCATCTACAAATTTTGCTCTGCTTTGTATCAACACGACTATTACTGTGGCACTATGGTGAGTTACTCGTTGACCAAGGCGTTCAACTACGCTCCGTAGCCTCATGATGCGCTCACCACTGGATACCTCCAGTCCCGCACTCTTTTGCTTTTAGCAGCCAATATTGTGGTGCATGGTATACACAATCTGTGGGGTATCGAATGCAGTAAATAGCATTGGCCTTTTGCGATTTCACAGTCAAGGGGTGTCTTGTGAGAGAGGTGGACAGGTGTTACAATTCTAATTTAAAAATAGGTTAAGGTTTAACAATAAGACATGCATAATGTCTATACCGAAGTGATCTGTTTTTTGAGGCAGTTTAAAAATAGTAAACCTTTCTTTGCTACAGGTTGACTTGCCGTTGTATGCAGAAGGACCTAAAGTTGCTGCCCAATTTTTGTCAACGTTTGGAGCGTTTTCATTGTTTCATTATTGTCCGGTCAAGCGAAAATAGCGTCAGTTCAGGAGAAGGTACAAACTGTGCTCTGGTACGCAGATTTTAAATCCATTACTATGGCGCAAAGGCAGCTTCGTTCTGTTTACAAGAAAGAAGCACCAGACACCAAGAGGATAAAACCATGGCGTAGGCAGTTTCTGGACACTGACAGCATTTTGAAGCGGCATGCACGGGGTCAGCGCATCTCTGAAGAACAAGTTGAGAATACCCGCCAAGCGTTCCAACAAAGGCCTCAAATGTGTGTGAATTCCTATGGGACCAGACTGCTGAGGTCATCGGTCCCTAGACTTACACACTACTTAAACTAACTTATGCTAAGAACAACACAAAAATGGTTCAAATGGCTCTGAGCTCTATGGGACTCAACTGCTGAGGTCATTAGTCCCCTAGAACTTAGAACTAGTTAAACCTAACTAACCTAAGGACATCACACACATCCAAGCCCGAGGCAGGATTCGAACCTGCGACCGTAGCGATCTCGCGGTTCCAGACTACAGCGCCAGAACCGCGCGGTCACTTCGGCCGGCTTGGTCTCCTTCCCCAAACCAACCAACCAACCAACCAACAACACACACACCCATACCCGAGGGAGGACTCGAACCTCCGGCGGGAGAGACCGCGCAATCCGTGACATGCCGCCTCTAACCGCGCGGCCACTCCGCTCGGCGAGTCACGCCTCACGGGACTTCAGATGCCCGGTACAACTATTCACAATGTCTTCAAAAAGTGATTGCATCTGTATTCGTACAAGGTGCATATTCTGTGGCCACAAAGACCGATGACAAGCAACGTCGATATGACTTTTTATATGAAATGCTTAACCGAATCAACCTGAATCCTGCTTTCTTGTCAATTGTAATGTTTTCTGATAAGGGCACAGTCCATATCTTTGGACGTGTAAATAAGAGTCCGACCCCTTAGCTGAGTGGCCAGTGCATCTGATTGCCATCTACCGGGCCTGCGTTCGATTCCCGACCAGGTAGGAAATTTGCTCCGTTCAGGGCTTGGGTGTTGTGCTGTCCCCCTCATCGTTACATCGTCTTCGAGACGCAAGTCGCCCAATGTTGCATCTCGGAAGCCGAACTTCCCCAGGCGGGGACTCCCCGCCATCACTGACATACGAACATTTCACTTCATTTGGTGAATAAGCATGACGTTCGCCACTGGCAGTCACAGAATCCATAGTATCGGGAAAAATGTGCGAGATAGCCCGAAAACGAACGTTTGGTTTGTCCTCATGTGCGGCAAGATAACTCAACCGTTCTTTTCTGCTGAGGATACTGCCACAGAAACAAGGTATCTAGAAATGTTGGAGTTGTCTCCTTTTCACCAGGTTGAAGACCTGCAACCAAACATTCGGTTTCAACAAGATGGTGCTCCACCTCTCTGGTCACTGGGTGTTCGGGGAACTATGAATCGAACATTTCGAGGACGCTGGATTGAACGAGATGGCCCGTGAATTGGCCTCCGCGTGTACTTCAGACATCACACCATTGGTTTTTTTTCCCTCTAGGACTACGGGAAGGACAGCGTGTTCGCCAATGCAGTGCGGGACTATAGAGACTACCGTACACGAATTGTGTAAGTCAATGGCACCATCAGTCCGAACGTATTGCACAGGGCCTGGATGGAAATTGAATACAGACATTCTTCCCATCATCGTGGGGGCTCACATGTGTAATTTTTCCTCCTATCTACGTAATTCTGCAGCTCTCAATTCGTTCGAGCAATCAATCATTCATGATAGGAAACACAGTCATAGCTCAGTCACTCAAAATGATTGTGAAATTTTACTTGTTAGAATGAAATCAGGATTCTTCTTCTCTGCAAGCTCGTGCTTTGCGGCAGTCTGCTAATCTGTACAAATAAAATGCCTCGTAATTTTGGGAGCGTTGTATAATCAGTCGGGAAACCTCATATCAAGCGGATATTTGGCTTTGATGAAGTTTAACCTTCCGAAGAAGTATTGGAGCTCTTGGATTATTAAATGCAGGTTCGTATCCAGTCTTTCGGAAGTTCCCTTCTGATTAACAACTACGCAATATATCGATAAATATCATTAATTCTCAAATTTCCAATACACACCTTTTTTTTGAACGAGCAATCTATATATATATTTCCTTTTTAATCGTACAGTTTCGTCTCAGTTATCTTCTGTCATAAATCTCAATAATCAGATTACAGTTCTTTCAAACCAAGCTCAGGCTAATCGGCACGAAGACAATCTCGGAAGCTCCCTTTCTTTTTTTCTAACAACCACCAAAGAGAGTACTACAAAGAATACTTATGCGCTCATGGCATAGCTATTGTATGAGCTACTTTTCGCATGGATTCTGCGAGTATGAAGATAGAAAATTAGTAAACGTCATTCAAGGGTAGAATTGTATCTGAATAATTCATCGAATATAAAGAGATATTACACATGGAAGTGTTTTGGTTTGACGATGTATTTTTTTAACGTAACTTGGCATAGGTCTACAGTTTATTGCTGAGAAGGGAATAAATGTAACATGTTAACAGATCCAATAGTAGCCATCGCTGACATTTTAGCAATACCGAGAAACACAGCGCACATCGGTGGAAATCTTAACCAGAGATTAATAGTATCTATACAAAAATTCAAAACTGTCTAAATCAAACCAAGCAGTAGAACTGTGCTTAGGAGAGACTGCCTTAATAGATGCTGTCTTGCCAGAGAGAAACCCATTTGATTGTGATCTAGGTGACACATGAGGTGGTTGCGGTAATGTTTTGCCGCATGTGGCTGGCACTGTCAGCGTTTGGCCAAGACGCGACGTAGTTGTCCACGCGGAGTAATACCGGTAACGTCTGTAGAGTCGGTGACATTACGACGTTCTGCTCAAAGTAATGAACAGATAAACTGTTGCTATCTGCAACGCGGCTCGTGCCAAGAGTAAGGGACGCTTGTGTCGGTCTTCGGCCCTGCAAGCATACAAAAGAGGGGCTGGGGCTATGGGCATTCCGTAGGGTGTTGTTGGGAGGGGGCGGGGGGGGGGGGAGGGGGTGGGGCGTGCGACATGCAGACTGCTCACTTAGCGGACGGGAAAATACGCCTCTTCTTGGCATGGCGTCGGTTTCAGAGTTATCCCGCATTCAAAGGCAGATGCGAAGATTTACAGAAAATTGTCGAAATACTCTAAAGTTAAGTTAAAAGTTAAATGTGGCTGAAATCTTATGGGACTTAACTGCGAACGTCATCAGTCCCTAAGCTTACACACTACTTAACCTAAATTATCATAAGGACAAACACACACATCCACGCCTGAGGGAGGACTCGAACCTCCGCCGGGACCAGCTGCACAGTCCAGACTGCAGCGTCTTAGACCGCTCGGCTAATCCAGCGCGGCTACTCTAAAGTCCCCAAATCATTCTCCGTCATTCCCTCGTACACTCAAGAACCATTCCAAGACACTGGAGTGCGAATTTCGGTGCCTAGCTCTAGCATAAATTAATGCGGCTGCTGCGCGGCTCCTCGCGCCGGAGGTTCGCGTCCTCGCTTGAGCATGGGTATGTTTTTGCTGTACTTAGCATAACTTAGTTTAAGTAGTGTGTAAGACTAGGGACCGATGACCTCAGCAGTTTGGTCCCTTAGGAATTCACACACTTCTGAAGATTTGAACCCGGCTGCAGTGTACCTGCCCAAAACCAGTCCCCAATTCCCAAAAGGACACTTCTCCTCCTTCTGTTGGACCGCTTAATCACGGCAGTAGTTTACGATTTGTCTGTGGTCACTGTGTGTGTATAGATACTGTTAATCTCTGGTTAAGATTTCCATCAATGTGCGCTGTGGTCTTTTTGAAGAACATTCTGGACAATGCGAGCGAACAACTGTGATCCAGTGACATCATTGTTTGGGAACATGAAGTCTATGAATGGCTGCAGATTGTCACCATCTCCAGTCCAGTTCAGTTGGATTCCATTTAAACACAGCCCATACGATTACAAAACCACCACCAGCTGGCACAGTCCCTTGTTGACTTGGGTCTACATCTACATCTACATCCATACTCCGCAAGCCACCTGACAGTGTGTGGCGGAGGGTACCTTGAGTACCTCTATCGGTTCTCCCTTCTATTCCAGTCTCGTATTGTTCGTGGAAAGAAGGATTGTCCGTATGCCTCTGTGTCGGCTCTAATCTCTCTGATTTTATCCTCATGGTCTCTTCGCGAGATATACGTAGGATGGAGCAATATACCGCTTGACTCTCCGGTGAAGGTATGTTCTCGAAACTTTAACAAAAGCCCATACAGAGCTACTGAGCGTCTCTCCTGCAGAGTCTTCCACTGGAGTTTATCTATCATCTCCGTAACGCTTTCGCGATTACTAAATGATCCTGTAACGAAGCGCGCTGCTCTCCGTTGGATATTCTCTATCTCTTCTATCAACCCTACCTGGTACGGATCCCACACTGCTGAGCAGTATTCAAGCAGTGGGCGAACAAGCGTACTGTAACCTACTGCCTTTGTTTTCGGATTGCATTTCCTTAGGATTCTTCCAATGAATCTCAATCTGGCATCTACTTTACCGACGATCATCTTTATATGATCATTCCATTTTAAATCACTCCTAATGCGTACTCCCTGATAATTTATGGAATTAACTGCTTCCAGTTGCTGACCTGCTATTTTGTAGCTAAATGATAAGGGATCTATCTTTCTACGTATTCGCAGCACATTACACTTGTCTACATTGAGATTCTATTGCCATTCCCTGCACCATGCGTCAATTCGCTGCAGATCCTCCTGCATTTCAGTACAATTTTCCATTGTTACAACCTCTCGATACACCACAGCATCATCTGCAAAAAGCCTCAGTGAACTTCCGATGTCATCCACAAGGTCATTTATGTATATTGTGAATAGCAACGGTCCTACGACACTCCCCTAGCCGGCTGGAGTGGCCGTGCGGTTCGTGGCGCTGCAGTCTGGAACGGCGCGACCGCTACGGTCGCAGGTTCGAATCCTGCCTCGGGCATGGATGTGTGTGTTGTCCTTAGGTTAATTAGGTTTAATTAGTTCTAAGTTCTAGGCGACTGATGACCTCAGAAGTTAAGTCGCATAGTGTTCAGAGCCATTTGAACCATTTGAACACTCCCCTGCGGCACACCTGAAATCACTCTTACTTCGGAAGACTTCTCTCCATTGAGAATGACATGCTGCGTTCTGTTATCTAGGAACTCCTCAATCCAATCACACAATCGTCTGATAGTCCATATGCTCGTACTATGTTCATTAAACGACTGTGGGGAACTGTATCGAACGCCTTGCGGAAGTCAAGAAACACGGCATCTACCTGTGAACCCGTGTCTATGGCCCTCTGAGTCTTGTGGACGAATAGCGCGAGCTGGGTTTCACATGACCTTTTCGACACCCATGCTTTTCTAGTCTCCAGAAAAGTCATTAAAATCTCCACCCAGAACTATAACATGGTGGGGAAATCTACTCGAAATATTTTCCAAATTATCCTTCAGGTCCATGGTTTCGTGGGGTTTATGCCACACTCGAACCCTACCGTCAGCTCTTACCAACTGAAAGCGGGACTCACCCGACCGCGTCACGGTGTTCCAGTCATTTAGGATCCAACTGATATGGTCACGAGCCCAAGATAGGAGCTGTAGGAGATGTCATGTTTTCCGCAAAGGCACTCGTGTCGGTTGTCTGCTGCCATAGCCCATTAAAGCCATATTTCGTCTTACTGTCTTAGCGGATACGTTCGTCGTACGTCCCACATTAATTTCTGTTGTTACTTCCTGCAGTGTTGCTTGTCTGTTGGCACTGACAACTATACGCAAGAGCCGGTGATCTCGGTCGTTAAGCGAAGGCAGTCGGTCACTGCCTTGTCCTTGGTAGGAGGTAATGCCTGAAACGTGGTACTCTTGGCATACTCTTGACACTGTGGATTTTGGAATACTGAAGTCCCTAACGATTTCGAAATGGAATGTCCCAAGCGTCTAGCTTCAACTACCATTTTGTGTTCAGTCTGTTCATTCCTTTATTGCGGCAATAAACACGTCGGAAACCTTTTCACATTAATAGCCCGAGTACAAAATAGCAGCTCCTCCCATGCACTGCCCTTTTTGTACCTCATGCATGGGTTACTACCGTCATCTGTATTTGTACATATGACTATCCAATGACGTTTTTATGACCCCAGTGTAATCAAATGTGAGTTTTGTACGCAAGCAGTGTTATACAAGGTTATTACAAATGATTGAAGCGATTTCACAGCTCTACACTAACTTTATTATTTGAGATATTTTCACAATGCTTTGCACACACACACAAAAACTCAAAAAGTTTTTTTAGGCATTCACAAATGTTCGATATGTGCCCCTTTAGTGATTTGGCAGACATCAAGCCGATAATCAAGTTCCTCCCACACTCAGCGCAACATGTCCCCATCAATGAATTCAAAAGCATCGTTGATGCGAGCTCGCAGTTCTGGCACGTTTCTTGGTAGAGGAGGTTTAAACACTGAATCTTTCACATAACCCCACAGAAAGAAATAGCATGGGGTTAAGTCGGGAGAGCGTGGAGGCCATGACATGAATTGCTGATCATGATCTCCACCACGACCGATCCATCGGTTTTCCCCTTACAGAGGCATCCAGAAGCTTTAAACTGCGCATACCATCGCCGAATGGAGTTAGCAGTTGGTGGATCTTTGTTGAACTTCGTCCTGAAGTGTCGTTGCACTGTTATGACTGACTGATGTGAGTGCATTTAAAGCACGACATACGCTTTCTCGGTTCCTGTCGCCTTTTTGTCTCACTGCGCTCTCGAGCGCTCTGGCGGCAGAAACCTGAAGTGCGGCTTCAGCTGAACAAAACTTTATGAGTTTTTCTACGTATCTGTAGTGTGTCGTGACCATATGTCAATGAATGGAGCTACAGTGAATTTATGAAATCGCTTCAATCATTTGTAATAGCCCTGTATATGACATAGGTACAATAAGCGCTTTTAAAGTTTATTTTTGTTTATCGGTTTTGGCGAGTCTCAGTCAGTGGACTTCTAGCAGGTTACATTTTTTTAACAATCAACAGGAATTTCTGAAGTTTTCTGGTACGAAAAATAGCAAATGTAGAATCTTTCTTCCTCTCGCATAAATTTCTGCGGACGCTACGTCTGCTGTAACTGACTTCCGGGTTTTTATGGAGTCAGAGTCACTGCACTTCAGTGAGCTTAGCTTCAACCCTAAAAAATAGAGCCGTTGTCAGCTGATGGAGGGGGGAGGGGGGATGAAGCAGAGGAAGGACAACGTATTGAGACATACAGAACTGAATAGGTGTTTCACTGACAGATATTTTAAATTCTGCCTCAACTTCAGCCATCGAAAAACAGTTGATACTGTATCCCTGCCTTCCTATGAGCAAGGAGAAAAATCCGTTTGAAAGTCTGCGTAATTTTTTAATGGCTGCCGCCACTATCAGCAGTTTATTAACTTTTGTCTGCATGACCGCAACCGTAATCTGATTTTGGATTTCAGTTGCTTAGTACTCTCTCTCCTCCTCTTGAAATTTTTACTAAGATGTTAATTTGCAATTCACATTTGCGGAGGCTCGAAATAAAATTAACGACTCTGAAACGAATTCACCTACCGGATGGTCATTAGGAAAGGGTCAGGAATCTGTGATTATACTGGTGGATTAATGATTGCTAAGTGTCCCTGTTCTGGTGGATTGCGCAATGATTGCTAAGTGTATCTGGTGTGACACACAGATACGCCTCCCAACATGTGCTGAGTCTGGGAAGGATGGTTGGCTTACAAATCGTTGCAGAAAGTTTTCACTGTTTATTCGATTAATCCATTTAATTATTTTCATCATGGCAGTGACAACAGCAAGCGTTACAAATTGACTCGAATGAAAAACAGCCCACAGTTGCTATATTATTAAAGCAAAAACTATGGTCAAGGTTTAAAATAAACATAATTTTGTGCAACTGTTGGCTGTTTTGCATTCGAGATAATCCATTTAACCTACCGTAACGCCACATATAAAAGACTTCTAAATGTTTCTCGTCTGTCTTTCCCGTTGTCAATATGCAGCATCCATACACAGCAAATCTCCGAACATTGCTTTTCATGATTCGCTTTCTTATTTTAATATTTTGGCAGCTGTTCCTTTTTATAGACTACCATTTTGCCTTGAGTAAACTCTACTTCTATTTCTTTCTTGCATCTTCCTTCTTTATCTGTTCTACTTCAGAGGTAGCAAAATTGAGCCACGTCTTAAAGAATATCTCATACAAGTTTAACATCTAGCCATGCAGCTCTGTATAAAATTACCTAGGTGTCCTATTTTTATATTTATATTGTAGTTAACAGCTTTTGTAATTGGCTACCTTCACACCACGTGGCTGCGCCATATTTCTAGTAATGGTACATGTATTTGTCTTTTCACAAACAGCGAAAATTCTCGTTTTGAATACAGCTGTGATGTGAAACAATGTTACAAATTAATCATCCTCGCGACACATTCTAACTTCGTGGCTTGGGGATCTGGCAAAAATAGTGACCGGCTGATGGAACGATGTTCAAATCTGTGAAGTATTCAGCGCTGGAGTACGATACCCTTCTGGATTAAACGTAGCCTGAACATCTATTTTTTCATAGTTAAGTTTCCTATGGTTTCCTGCAGAAATGTTTCCTTGAATTACGGTAACTCTGAGTCACCCGTGACAAGAGTTTTACAGCTTGCAGTCAGAGATGGTTTTCAGTCACTCGACGTAAGACTAATTAACTGGTTGTTTTTTTTTCTTTTCCTTTTTTGGGTATCTCGATGGAGTAGTTGTCGAAAAACATCTTGAAAAGTCTTTTGGAACGACGAACTCCTGCGAAACTGAAGACTGCGCCATTGTATCTCGTTGAGAAGTGTTTAGTGTAGAAAGGTGTACTTTTACTAATAAGAGCTCTTCTGCAAAGTGTTAAATTTTGTTTGATATTTCGATGTTTTCTACATTTCTTTGGCAATAACCTAACTTTTATTTTTCATCATGACTCGGTCGCGCACCCCAATATTTTTTATTGAATGATGGTTACTTACGGTCTCACAGTCCATTTGACAGATAAAGTCAATCATTTAAGGTATGCAACCATTCAGATTTGGCGTGTAGAAGTTCCTTGGAAGCTTCTTGGTTGCTAAATACTTTATTTATGACATGTTTCGAGTAATCAGATCGTATAAAATGTGCTTAGGGAAGCTCATACAAGTGCGCAATACAAGGAAAATGCATACTTCAAGCGTACTTTCAAAAGACGTTACTTTGTGACGCTGCACGCCAGACTCCAGCTTACATGCAAATCTTGTTGCACAGTTTAAGCAGCACTGATTTATTTACGAAACCGTTTCGGACACTGTCCATTTTCATTGCCTATAGAAATAAAAATGTATCATCGACATTCCAATTGTCAGGTATAAAAGTTTTGAAGAACATTTACTGCCGCGACATACGCTTCGCAAATAAAATATGACCATTAATGTAACGTACGGTGTAGCAGAAATACGTTTATTATACTGCGTATGAAAACTGATCAGAACCAAACAAGGCTTTGATGTCTCTCGAAAAGAGGCAGAACGGAAATACACTCCTGGAAATGGAAAAAAGAACACATTGACACCGGTGTGTCAGACCCACCATACTTGCTCCGGACACTGCGAGAGGGCTGTACAAGCAATGATCACACGCACGGCACAGCGGACACACCAGGAACCGCGGTGTTGGCCGTCGAATGGTGCTAGCTGCGCAGCATTTGTGCACCGCCGCCGTCTGTGTCAGCCAGTTTGCCGTGGCATACGGAGCTCCATCGCAGTCTTTAACACTGGTAGCATGCCGCGACAGCGTGGACGTGAACCGTATGTGCAGTTGACGGACTTTGAGCGAGGGCGTATAGTGGGCATGCGGGAGGCCGGGTGGACGTACCGCCGAATTGCTCAACACGTGGGGCGTGAGGTCTCCACAGTACATCGATGTTGTCGCCAGTGGTCGGCGGAAGGTGCACGTGCCCGTCGACCTGGAACCGGACCGCAGCGACGCACGGATGCACGCCAAGACCGTAGGATCCTACGCAGTGCCGTAGGGGACCGCACCGCCACTTCCCAGCAAATTAGGGACACTGTTGCTCCTGGGGTATCGGCGAGGACCATTCGCAACCGTCTCCATGAAGCTGGGCTACGGTCCCGCACACCGTTAGGCCGTCTTCCGCTCACGCCCCAACATCGTGCAGCCCGCCTCAGTGGTGTCGCGACAGGCGTGAATGGAGGGACGAATGGAGACGTGTCGTCTTCAGCGATGAGAGTCGCTTCTGCCTTGGTGCCAATGATGGTCGTATGCGTGTTTGGCGCCGTGCAGGTGAGCGCCACAATCAGGACTGCATACGACCGAGGCACACAGGGCCAACACCCGGCATCATGGTGTGGGGAGCGATCTCCTACACTGGGCGTACACCACTGGTGATCGTCGAGGGGACACTGAATAGTGCACGGTACATCCAAACCGTCATCGAACCCATCGTTCTACCATTCCTAGACCGGCAAGGGAACTTGCTGTTCCAACAGGACAATGCACGTCCGCATGTATCCCGTGCCAACCAACGTGCTCTAGAAGGTGTAAGTCAACTACCCTGACCAGCAAGATCTCCGGATCTGTCCCCCATTGAGCATGTTTGGGACTGGATGAAGCGTCGTCTCACGCGGTCTGCACGTCCAGCACGAACGCTGGTCCAACTGAGGCGCCAGGTGGAAATGGCATGGCAAGCCGTTCCACAGGACTACATCCAGCATCTCTACGATCGTCTCCATGGGAGAATAGCAGCCTGCATTGCTGTGAAAGGTGGATATACACTGTACTAGTGCCGACATTGTGCATGCTCTGTTGCCTGTGTCTATGTGCCTGTGGGTCTGTCAGTGTGATCATGTGATGTATCTGACCCCAGGAATGTGTCAATAAAGTTTCCCCTTCCTGGAACAATGAATTCACGGTGTTCTTATTTCGATTTCCTGGAGTGTATATGGCCTGAGTAAACTGAACAGGACGCGATACAAAAGATCGTGTGAAAGTAGTAAGTGGCATGTCGGCAGAGGAAGGGATAGGAGACTGTTAACACAGAAAGAGGCTTCCTTCGACGTCGTCAGAGCTGGTTCCCAACGTCCAGGGATGTCGCAAGAACTCGTTTGTCAGCCAAAGTGGGCTGGTGGTCTACAACGACAGTGCGGGTTGTTAGACGTGGCCATTGGATCACTCCCTAGCTGCAGCTGGAACCCTATGTTTGCCGGAAATGATACTAGAGGATCCTGCAGTAACTGGTTATGTTCACAACGCTTCAGGAGACTTTTCTGTCTATCTGTTTGTAGCTTGTGAAAAAACGTTTTCATCACACTGCTCTGGCGGCAGTCTTTCTTTTTATGTAGTGATTTAAGGCTAATGTGTTTGTCTTTTGTGTTTCTCACACCGGATTACCGCAGTGCTTTCAATGAACTATGAGTAAAAGTGGTTAGAAGACTTCACTTTCTCTTAGGGAGTGGCTGTTGATACCTAAAAGCTGGACCCAATGTCACCAGCCGAAAGAGTTTCGAAACTGATTAAATAAAAATAGACTTCGACTTTCGTTTGACATTCTACAACAACGAATTACAAGGCGTATCGGCGGTAATATCGCTCTAACATCCCGTTTTCTCTTTTTTTCACATGTCTGTAAAACATTGCGCTTCCGTTCTCCAATTTATGTTAAAGCCACAGAACTGGAAAGCTGCTCTTAAGTATTGGTGAAGAGACATACATCGTTTGGATGAAAAGAGATCGCGTTACTCTTTTCTCCCTGCGACAAAAGTGTTGCACATAGAAACCCTGTAATTATGACTCACAGTCTTGAATAAATATATTGAAAAGCCTCGCTCTGTATGTCTATTGCAATAGCAGTAGTTCCGTGGTTTTTTATTATCTCCTGAGATTATAACTAGACAACTTTAAGAACTGAACAGCAGAACAACCATCTGTATGTCTGTTGTGATAACACTAGTACTTTGGTTTATAAAGAACTGAAAGTCTGTGTTTCTTTCTTGCGAACGCCATGCGAATACCAAGTAGAACAGCTCAGGAGTTTGTTGCAATTCGTTCTTTCCGTATTGCTGAACCACCTTTTTCGAATTTTACTTGTGCATGTGCCGCGCTGCTTCTTACTGTTGTAATGTTTTCTTTGCAAGACATAACGATTCTGGCACCGAGTAACCCATGTCACTATCAATGATTTATTGCAGAACCGTTACTTGCAGAATCTGCATTCAGCAAACAGATTAATTATACAGCTACACTCTCTCTCTCTCTCTCTCTCTCTCTCTCTCTCTCTCTCTCTGTGTGTGTGTGTGTGTGTGTGTGTGTGTGTGTGTGTGTGTGTTCATGTTCGTGTGCGTGTCAAAGCAAAGACAAACTTTACTCAAGCATACAATCCATTCTCAAACATTTGTGAACAAATGTCAGTTCAAACCTCGATTCGCAGTAAGATTTTAGAACATATATTGTGTTCAAGCAATATGAATTACCTCGAAGATAGCTATCTATTGACACACAGGCAGCCTGGATTCAGAAAATGTCGTTCTTGTGAAACAGAACTATCTCTTTATTCTCATGGAGTTACGAATGCTATCTAAAGGGGATCTCAAAGTGATTCCATGTTTCTAGATTTCCAGAAGTATTTTGATACCGTTCCTCACATGTGGCTTCTAATGAAGTTGTATGCCTGTAGAGTATCGTCTCAGTTGTGCAGCTGCATTCCCGATTTCCTGTCAGAACGAGCACACTTCTTAGTAACTGACGAAAAATCATCATGTAAAACAGAAGTGATTTCTGGTGTCCCCCAAGGGTTACAGGCGCTCTGCTGTTTTAAGCTATATAAATGATTTAGGAGACAATCTGAGCAGACATCTTAGATTGTTTTGCAGATGATATCTAGTAAAGTCATCAGATGATCAACATCAAATTGCAAAATGATTTAGAAAAAATATCTATATGTTGCGAAATGTGACAACTTGCTCTAAATAACGAAAAGTGTGAGGTCACCCACATGAGCAATAAAAGAAACTCTTTAAATTACGAACAACGTAAATTGGAACGATTACATAGGTAATATCGTGGGGAAGGCGAGCAGAAGACCACGTTTTACTGGCAGAAGACTTAGAACATGCAACAAATCCACTAAAGAGACTGCCGAACTTCCTACACTACGCCTGTCCGTCCTCTACTACATCTACATCTACATGGATACTTTGCAAATCACATTTAAGCGCCCGGCAGAGGGTTCATCCAACCACCTTCACAATTCTCCAGTACTCCAATCTCGTATAGCGCGCGGAAAGAACGAACACCTATATCTTTCCGTACGAGCTGTTATTTCCCCTATTTTATCCTGGTGATCGTTTCTCCCTATGTAATTCGGTATCAACAAAGTATTTTTGCATTCGGAGGAGAAAGTTGGTGATTGTAATTTCGTGAGAAGATTCCGTCGCAACGAAAAACGCCTTTCTTTTAATGAGGTCCAGCCCAAATCCTGTATCATTTCTGTGACACTCTCTCCCATATTTCGCGATAATACAAAACGTCCTGCCCTTCTTTGAACTTTTTCGATGTACTCCGTCAGTCCTATCTGGTAAGGATCCCACACCGCGCAGCAGTATTCTAAAAGAGGACGGAGAAGCGTAGTGTAGGCAGTCTCCTTAGTAGATCTGTTACATTTTCTAAGGCCAATTTAAGTTGTTCGTAATTGTAATTCCCAGGTATTTAGTTGAATTTACGGCCCTTATATTTGACTGATTTATCGTGTAACCGAAGTTCAACGGATTCCTTTTAGCACTCATGTGGATGACCTCACGCTTTTCGTTATTTAGAGTCAACTGCCAATTTTGGCACCATTCAGATATCTTTTCTAAATCGTTTTGCAGTTAGTTTTGATTCTTTATTAGTCGATAAACGACAGGGTCATTTGCAAACAACCCAAGACGGGTGCTGGGATTGTCTCCCAAATCATTTATATATACAGGGTGAAGCGAAATTCGCGCCCTCGGGCTTCGCAGCGCGACTCCTCACAGGCCAACGATAAAAAAAATTCTTTAACAAAATTTCGTCTGTGGAGTACATCCGGCAGAAAAAGGCACTTAAAGAGTGGAAATCTGGCAACACTGTAACCACATGTATGGTAACTATCTCTGTCTGGATACGTTTGTTGTACTGTACAGCTGATGCAGTGGACTGAGTTTTGTGTTAGCATGCAGGAGGTCGAGGGTTCGATCCTGCGGTGGGGCGCATTTTTATTTTTTATTTACTGATTTCATTCTGACATTTCCTGCTGCAATATACACCGTTTTTTAGGCCACATATATCCTAAATTTACGACATTTTGCACCGCTGAACGTAACAAATGCGTGGTTAGACACATAAGAAATAGACAATTGAAACAAATAACCTGTCATTCTACAGAATAGCTGCGAAATCAATATCAGTTTCGAGATGTTAAAGATGATAGCACAATACAGTAACACATCTACTTGTCATTTATACTACATATAATATGAGCGCTCAGATGTCGTACATTAGCAACCAGTGACAATAATAATGCCCATATTAATGTAAACATGACCTTCGCAACAGAATACGTTGTCCTCAGAACAACAGGTGCTCAAAGCGACCTCCCTGCACGTCCAGAGATTGCGCAACCCGCCGGATAGTACAGCTCTGGACTCTTTGCAGCAAAGCTGCGTCCACAGTAACAAGAGCAGTATGAACACGCCCTTCCAATTCTTCCACATTCGTAGGCGGAGCACAGTACATGTGCTCGTTCAGGTGTCCCCACAGGAAGAGACCCAGAGGATTTAGGTCACGTGAATGTGGTGGTCATACAACTGGACCTCCACGTCTGAGCCATTCCCCTGGAAATGTTTTGTCCAAATAACATCGCACATTAATTCCAGAGTGTGGAGGTGCACCATCATGTTGGAACCATATCCTCTGCCGAACATGTAGTGTAACAACTTCTAGTGCATCAGGCAGATAGTTTGAGACCAATGCAGTCAACCAGTCAGGCAACATGTAGGGGCTCAAACACCTATCGCCCAATATTCCGGCCCAGATGTTGATACCAAATCGAACTTGATATCCACGGTCGCGGGTGACATGCAGGTTAACCTCTCGAATGGTTCAAATGGCTCTGGGCAATATGGGGCTTAACATCGGAGGTCATCAGTCTCCTAGAACTTCGAACTACTTAAACCTAGCTAACCTAAGGACATCACACACGTCCATGCCCGAGGCAGAAGTCGAACCTGCGACCGTAGCGGTCGCGCGGTTCCAGACTGATGCGCCTAGAACCGCTCGGTCACAGTGGCCGGCTTAACCTCTCACCAATGGTGGGCATTTGTATATTAAAGACACCCTCACGAGTGAATGCTGCTTCATCCGACCATATTACGGTGATCACGAAATCGTTGGCTTCCTGTTGTTGTTGGAACTATTCACAGAATTCCATCCGCTTATGGTGATCTGCAGGATGCAGGTGTTGCGTGAAGCATAATGATAGGGGCGCAGCCCATGCTCGTGTAGCGCGTTAACGACCTTGCATTGCGAGACACGCAGCTGCCTTGCTATGCTACGTGTGCTTCGCTGAGCTTCTTGGTGTATGACCTGCAGAACATCTTCCTCAGTAGCTGGAGTATGGCGTGCCAGTGGATGACCTCTGTCACGTGATGGTGGAAGGAGAGAACCTGACACCCGAAGGCGCAGCTCCAGACGACGAGACACATTTTTATCTGGATGTTGTCGACGAGGACATCTAGCAGCATACTCACGAGTGGCAACACCAGCCCGGTTATCAGATGCACCAGGGACCAGAAGCATATCCACATATTCATCGTTTGTGTATGCCATACGTCTGCCACACTGGTTTAGAGGTTTACAATGAGAAAAATCGATACGTGTACGCATGTACGTTGCAATCTGTCGTGGGCGCGTTACTTCGCTCGCAGCTAGTCCCTGTCTTGTGGACAGCGCATACAGTACAAACACGCCGTCAGTCCTGTGCGTTGTTCCATCTAACAGCACTACCCCTCTGACAGATATTGTTCAGTACGATTCATCCCGACACAGCTAATTGTGAAATGTTCAGTTTCGAATTACACGTTTCCCTAATGGTGATATACGTGATGTTTCCACAATATCATCGATAGAATAATAATAATGATAATAATAATAATAATAATAAAATAGACAATCCACCAAACTTAACAGACATGGAACACTTCTGGAGCAACATATGGTCAAACCCGGTACAACATAACAGGCATGCAGGGTGGATACAAGCAGAAACAGATACATACAAGATAATACCACAAATGCCTGAAGTGATAATTTTGCAGCATGAAGTCACCCAAGCAATTAATTCTACTCACAATTGGAAAGCCCCTGGAAAAGATAAAATAGCAAATTTCTGGCTAAAGAAATTCACCTCAACACATTCACATCTAACTAAATTATTTAACAGTTACATTGCAGACCCATACACATCCCCTGATACACTTACACATGGAATAACTTATCTGAAACCTAAAGATCAAGCAGACACAGCAAACCCAGCTAAATATCGCCTCATAACATGCCTACCAACAATATACAAAATATTTACTTCAGTCATTACACAGAAATTAATGACACATACAACACAGAACAAAATTATAAATGAAGAACAAAAAGGCTGTTGCAAAGGAGCACGAGGATGTAAAGAGCAACTGATAATAGATGCAGAGGTGACATATCAAGCTAAAAGTAAACAAAGGTCGCTACACTATGCATACATTGATTACCAAAAAGCTTTTGATAGTGTACCCCACTCATGGTTACTACAAATATTGGAAATATACAAAGTAGATCCTAAATGGATACAGTTCCTAAACATAGTAATGAAAAATTGGAAAACCACACTTAATACCCAAACAAATTCAAATAATATCACATCACAGCCAATACAGATTAAGCGTGGAATATACCAAGGAGACTCATTAAGTCCTTTCTGGTTCTGCCTTGCTCTGAACCCACTATCCAACATGCTAAATAATACAAATTATGGATACAATATTACTGGAACATACCCACACAAAGTCACACATCTGCTATACATGGATGATCTAAAACTACTGGCAGCAACAAATCAACAACTCAGCCAATTACTAAAGATAACAGAAGTATTCAGCAATGATATAAGTATGGCTTTCGGAACAAACAAATGTAAGAAAAATAGCATAGTCAAGGGAAAACACACTAAACAAGAAGATTACATATTGGATAACCACAGCGACTGCATAGAAGCGATGGAAAAAACAGATGGCTATAATATCTAGGATACAGACAAAAAATAGGAATAGATAATACAAATATTAAAGGAGAACTAAAAGAAAAATATAGACAAAGACTAACAAAAATACTGAAAACAGAATTGACAGCAAGAAACAAGACAAAAGCTATAAATACTTATGCTATACCAATATTGACCTACTCATTTGGAGTAGTGAAATGGAGTAACACAGACCTAGAAGCACTCAATATACCTGCACAATCACAATGCCACAAATATAGAATACATCACATACATCAGCAACAGAAAGATTCACATTAAGCAGGAAGGAAGGAGGAAGGGAATTTATCGACATAAAAAACCTACATTATGGACAGGTAGACAATTTAAGAAAATTCTTTCTAGAACGAGCAGAAACTAGCAAAATACACAAAGCAATCACTCATATAAATACATTGGCTACACCACTGCAATTTCATAACCACTTCTACAACCCTTTAGATCACATAACATCAACAGATACGAAGAAAGTAAATTGGAAAAGAAAACACTGCATGGCAAGCACCCGTATCATCTAACACAGCCACACATCGATCAAGACGCATCCTACACGTGGCTAAGAAAAGGCAATATATACAGTGAGACGGAAGGATTCATGATTGCAATACAGGATCAAACAATAAACACCAGATATTACAGCAAGCATATTATTAAAGATCCCAATACCACAACAGATAAATGCAGACTTTGCAAACAACAAATAGAAACAGTAGCTCACATCACAAGCGGATGTACAATACTAGCAAATACAGAATACCCCAGAAGACATGACAATGTATAAAAAATAATACATCAACAGCTTGCCTTACAACATAAACTTATAAAACAACATGTTCCCGCATACAAGTATGCACCACAAAATGTACTAGAGAACGATGAATACAAATTATACTGGAACAGAACCATTGTAACAGATAAAACAACACCACATAACAAACCTGACATCATACTCACCAATAAAAAGAAGAAATTAACACAACTAATCGAAATATCCATACCCAATACAACAAATATACAAAAGAAAACAGGAGAAAAAATTGAAAAATACATCCAACTGGCTGAGGAAGTCAAGGACAAGTGGCATCAGGATAAAGTTGACATTATACCAATTATACTATCAACTACAGGAATCATACCACACAATATCCACAATCAATGCAATACAACTACATCCAAACTTATATATACAACTACAGAAATCTGTAATTATTGACACTTGTTCAACTACCCGAAAGTTCCTAAATGCAATGTAACATATACCATACAGTTAAAAGGAAGTCACGCTTGATCAAGGTCCGCGTCACCTTCCATTTTTAACCAGACATAACGTCTGAGACAAGAAAGAAATAATAATAATAATAATAATGCATTGAGAAACGTACTAAAAAGCACGCGTTTACCAGACTCAGTGCTGAAAGGCATAATTAGTGGGACCATGGTGATAACACATACAAATAGTAACCGAGTTTGGACATTATTCGCAAAGCACGATGCTAGTGCTACTGGTAACGTAAGGCCGTAACGAAATGTAATGTATCTGAACGAGGCAAGAATAATAGTAGGTACTAATCTATGGGACCACTGGAGGAAACAGGTTTCGCATCTAGTAGATGAAGCGGTGTGAATTAATTCGCGCCCACGATGTGGAAGGTGCTTCTGTCAAAGCCGACCAATCTTCCATTTCTACGATTGTAGTATGAAAGTGCAAATGTTTTCTGGAGGACCCGCTGCAATCGCTCTTGACGATTAAGATGCCAGATATCATACCATCTGGACTACATTTACCAACTAAAAAATATATGCCTCGAATGCCAGTAATGAACCATCGACATCCTGCATGCTCAACCAAAACTCTTCCCATTGTACCAACTGTTATGCACAACTAAAACTTGCTGTCAGAGGTAGTTATCATACATGTGGTTACAGTGTTGCCAGATTGCCACTCTTTAATGTCCTTTTTCTGTCGGATGAACTCGCCAGACGAAATTTTGTGACAGAGATTTTCTTTCCGCTGATATATAAGGAGTCGCGCTGCGAAACCCAAGTGCGTGAATTTCGCTTCAGCCTGTATAAGGAACAGCAAAGGGCCTATAACGCTACCTTAGGGAACGCCAGAAATCACTTCTGTTTTACTCGATGACTTTCTGTCAGTTGCTACGAACTGTGACCTCTCTGACAGGAAGTCATCAATCCAGTCACATAACTGAGACGATATTCCATAAGCACGCCATTTCACTACTAGCTGCATGTGTGGTGCAGTGTCAAAAGCCTTCTGGAAATCCAGAAATACGCAATCGATGTGAAATCCCTTGTCAATAGCACTCAACACTTCATGTGAATAAAGAGCTAGTTATGTTTCACAAGAACGATGTTTTCTAAACCCATGTTGACGGTGTGTCAATAGAACGTTTTCTTCGAGTTAATTCATAATGTTCGAAAACAATATATATTCCAGAATCCTGCTGCATATCGATGTTAATGATATGGGACTGTAATTAAGTGGATTACTCCTTCTACCTTTCTTGAATATTGGTGTGACCTGTGCAACTTTCCAGTCTTTGGGTACGGATCTTTAGTCGAGCGAACGGTTGTATGTGATTGTCAAGTATGGAGTTAATGCATCAGCATACTGCGAAAGGAACCTAACTGGTATACAGTCTGGACCAGAAGACTTGCTTTTATCAAGTGGTTTAAGTTGCTTCACTACTTGGCTCTGAGCACTATGGGACTTAACATCTATGGTCATCAGTCCCCTAGAACTTAGAACTACTTAAACCTAACTAACCTAAGAACAGCACACAACACCCAGACATCACGAGGCTGGGAATCGAACCCGGGAACCCGGGCGTGGGAAGCGAGAACGCTACCGCACGACCACGAGATGCGGGCAATGCTTTACTACTCCGAGGATATTTACTTCTACGTTACTCATGTTGGCAGCTGTTCTTTATTCGAATTCTGGAATATTTACTCCGTCTTCTTTTGTGAAGGCATTTGGGAAGGCTGTGTTTAGTAACTCTGCTTTGGCAGCACTGTCTTCGATAGTATCTCCATTGCTATCGCACAGAGAAGGCATTGATTGTTTCTTGCCGCTAAGATACTTCACATACGACCAGAATCTCTTTGGATTTTCTGCCAGGGTTTGAGGCAAGGTTTCGTTATGGAAACTGTTACAAGCAACTCGCATTGAAGTCCGCGCTAAATTTCGAGCTTCGGTAAAAGATAACCAATCTTGGGGATTTTGCGACTGTTTAAATTTGGCATGTTTGTTTCGTTGTTTCTGCAACAGTGTTGTGACCCGTTTTGTGTGCCAAGGAGGATCAGCTCCGTTGTTCGTTAATTTATTGCTGTGCGGTATGGGTCCCTTACGAGATTTGATTGGCGGAGGACATCGGAAAACTCCAAGCTCGTTTCGCAGTATCGTGAAATAGGGAAGAGAATATCACGGATATGATAAGTGAGTTGTGGTGACAGTCATTAAAATAAATGCGTTTTTCGTTTGCGGTGAGATCTTTTTACGACATTTCAATCTCCAAACTTCTTCCTCCGAATGCGAAAATATTTTGTTGAAACCTGCCTTCACATAGGAAGAAATGATTCATCGTAATAAATCAAGAGTAATCAAAGCTCAGAGGAAAAGACTGAAGTGTTCAATTTTCTCGCACACCTTTCGAAGGTGGAACGGTAGTGAAATGGCCTGAAGTTCATTCGGTGAACCCTCTGTCAGACACTTAAGTATGAATTACAGAGTAGTTATGTGAATGTGGATGAAACCATGGGCATCGTACTTAATAAACTTAGGCGGTTGCAGTTTTCATACTAATCATTGTGGACTTTGACATCTTTTCAACAGCAACACATTCCTCAGTTACGGCGCACTTTACCTCTCCTGTAAGAATATTTTTGTGCTAAAAGATATTCCCACGTTTTTTAGCGCAAGAACAGCATCCAGGATGATTAGAAGTCGCAAAGTACACCGACTTCGATGGCGTTCTCGTTAAGTGCTCAATATCACACGCAGTGGAGAATTAATAGCTGCAGATAATTATTTCATGTCAATTTTGCTGCCATCATTCATTACATATTCGGTGGTCTGTCCGCGGCCGTAGATCTATATGATGTGCGTACCCCTTTATTCTTCAACGTGTCATGTGAAATTTACTCATTTCCTCCTAAAACTATTTGTATTAGTCTGCAACGCTGACTGAAGACATTGTCAGAGTGCAGTGCAGTCGTGCAAACGCGCTAGAAAGAGAAACAGGTAGTGTGTGTGTGTGTGTGTGTGTGTGTGTGTGTGTGTGTGTGTGTGTGTGTGTGCCTGTGTGGGGAGAGAGAGAAAGAAAGTGATGACCTACACTCTGTAGTGAAATAAAAACGTTTCTGAAAGTTGTTTGTAAATGAATTTTCGTTTCATAACAATCTGTCAGAACGCAGCATGTCATTCTCAATGGAAAAAAGTCTTCTGAAGCGAGTGATTTCAGGTGTGCCGCAGGGGAGTGTCGTAGGACTGTTGCTATTCACAATATACATAAATGAACTTGTGGATAACATCGGATGTTCACTGAGGCTTTTTGCGGATGATTCTTTAGTATATCTAGAGGTTGTAACAATGGAAAATTGTACTGAAATGCAGGAGAATCTGCAGCAAATTGACGCATGGTGCAGGGAATTACAATTGAATCTCAATGTAGACAAGTGTAATGTGCTGCGAATACATAGAAAGAAAGATCCTTTATCATTCAGCTACAATGTAGCAGGTCCGCAACTGGAAGCAGTTAATTCCATAAATTATCTGGGAGTAGCCATTAGGAGTGATTTAAAATGGAATGACCATATAAAGTTGATCGTCGGTAAAGCAGATGCCAGACTGAGATTCATTGGAAGAATCCTAAGGAAATGCAATCCGAAAACAAAGGAACTAGGTTACAGTACACTTGTTCGCCCACTGCTTGTATACTGCTCACCGGTGTGGGATCCGTACCAGATAGGGTTGATAGAAGAGATAGACAAGATCCAATGGATAGCAGCGCGCTCCGTTACAGGATCATTTAGTAATCGCGAAAGCATTATGGAGATAACAGATAAACTCCAATGGAAGACTCTGCAGGAGAGACGCTCAGTAGCTCGGTACAGGCTTTTGTTGAAGTTTCGAGAACATACCTTCACCGAGGAGTCAAACAGTATATTACTACCTGCTACGTATATCTCGCGAAGAGACCATGAGGATAAAATCAGAGAGATTAGGGCCCACACAGAGGAATACCGACAATCTTTCTTTCGACGAACAATACGAGACTGGAATAGAAGGGAGAACCGATAGAGGTACTCAAAGTACCCTCCGCCACACACCGTCGGGTGGCTTGCGGAGTGTGGATGTAGATGTAGATGTAAAATGGAGTTGATCTGTCACCCAGACGGTTCTTGTGCTCACCTTTTAGCTCACTTTAAACTTCAGTCACCTTATTGTATTTTCTTAAACTGTGGACGTGCTACGGAGTTCCACTAATTATGCCGTGTGGATTTCTTCGCCGTCTGCAGAGGGTCGAGGGCTGTAAGAGTGTTTACAACTACTTCAGCTCACTACGAAGTGTAACCGTATTTTGAAGGTGTCTTCTGTGTTTTGTTGCTCAGATAAAACAATTACATGGTTGTGAATAGATCTTTAACTAGAACAACATATCTGGAGTGACATGAAATCACCTCAAAGAGTACATCGAATCAAGTCGCATTTCAGACTTAAAACATTTCAGTTGTTTTCTTGAGCGTTGGCATTGTAGACAGCGTCCCTTTCTATTTGCGATCCAAGACATCGTCAAGCCGCGATGCCAAAGCATAAGCAACCACTTCACAGCAGGTGGAGACGCTCGATCGCCGTTGAGCTTCGCCCATATCCTGTGTCTGCGTTTATTTCATCTCGGCACATATATCAAGACAAAGCGCGCACAGTTGCATGTTCTCTATCTGCTATCTACCTAACATACGTTTTCAACTTCCACAGGCATCTTTGGGCTACCTAAAAGGATAATAGTGGAACACGTTATTCCAGAAAATTTCATATTACATAACAACTCGTAGAAGTGAATCACGTCGGCCGCTACACGTCTAGCGACAAATATTGATCGATACTTTTCGATAAAATCGCAAAGCGCTACTTTGCTGCAATGACCCACATCGTAATGTGAGCAATTTCTCGTCTCGTCGAAATAAGTATTGGCTTTTGAATAGGGTGATTCAGTTTTTCGGAAGAGTCTTATCGCAGCTACATTCTGTTGTTGGCCTTGGAAAAATAATTTTTTCCTAGATTTTCTTTTCTAAAATGGATGTGTACTTGTGTGCGACAAAAGCTACGAAGTTTTCGTAGGAGTAGCACCGCTTGATATTCTTCAGAGCATCGTAGAAATTGGTGTCTGACTGCACATTTATACGCAACGTTCAAGTGTGGTTCTACACCCACAAGGGGTATCGATATCACTGATATATTCCAAAATCACATAGAGATAAGTGATAACATCTATTGAGCCTAGAATTAATGGAAAATCGTCATTAAGTAATGAGCTCAAATATTTGATTATTAATTTTAAGTGTGCTACGATGATACTATAATGGAGTTCCTCAGTTGTCTTCTCCTCTCTGTGTTCTACAGACAAGAAACGCAAACTCCCAGCCACAAGAACAGAATTCAGATAACGTCTCTATGTGATTATAGACAGAAGAAGTGCTCTCAATCACTGAATGCTGTGTACCCAATACCCCGGAGGCGAAGTCCAGAATCGTATAAGTTCGCAACAGTACAGTGTCCAACCGTTCTAGTTATAAAATCTCCTGAGGGCAAAGACGGCAAGTCCGTCTGCAGCAACAAAAGCTGATACTGAGCGACCGTCAAACCCGGGCACTCAAAACGGAAGACTTCTTCTCTCCACCGCTGGCTTCCCAGCAAAGCTCGGCTCCCCTCCCTCATAACTCACAAGGGAACCTCCCCATCGCAGCCCCCTCAGATTTAGTTATAAGTTGGCACAGTGGATAGGCCTTGAAAAACTGAACACAGGTCAATCGAGAAAACAGGAAGAAGTTGTGTGGAACTATCAAAAAAAAAGCAAAATATACAAACAGAGTAGTCCTTGCGCAAGATAGGCAACATCATGGTAGTGTATGCTCACGAGCGCCGTGGCTAGCGTGAACACCTGCGGCAGCGGGAGGTCCTTGGTTCAAGTCTTCCCTCGAGTGAAAATTTTAATTTCTTTATTTTCGCAAAGTTATGATCTGTCCGTTCGTTCATTGACGTCTCTGTTCACTGTAATAAGTTTAGTGTCTGTGTTTTGCGACCACACCGCAAAATCGTGCGATTAGTAGACGAAAGGACGTGCCTCTCCAATGGGAACCGAAAACATTTGATCGCAAGGTCATAGGTCAACCGATTCCTCCACAGGAAAACACGTCTGATATATTCTATACGACAGTGGTGACGGCATGTGCGTCACATGACAGGAATATGTTGTCGACCCACCTAGCTTGTACACTTGGCGAATGGGTAAAAAGATTCTCCTACCTTGCCCGATTTAGGTTTTCTTGTGAATGTGATATCACTCCCAAAAAAGTGATGAAAACATAAGAGTTTGTCACATAAACTGCAACAAATGAATGCAACAGTTTCACAGTCGCACAGTTTTCCCTGTGCTCTGTCAAAACATATGTTTTTAACGTTTTCAAATTTTTCCGTGTGTAGACCGTCAAATCCTGCATATGTCCAAGCAAATCTGAACATGTCCTGGAATTTTGGAGAGCGAAGTTAATTATGTGTGAGAGCCTGAACTTTGATTATTGTCTGAAAACAAAAAATTAAACTATTCACTCGAGGGTAGACTTGAACCAAAGACCTCTCGTTCCGCAGGTGCTCATGCTAACCACGGGACCACGGCACTCCTGAGTTCAATTTGTTCTCGATGTTGCCTATCCTGTCCATGGACTACTCAGTTTGTATATTTTGCTTATTTTTTTCATAGTTCCACACAACTTCATCCCGTTTTCTCGATTGATCTGTGTTCAGTTTTTCAAGGCCTATCCACTGTGCCAACCTATAACTAAATCTGAGGGGGGTGCGATGGGGAGGTTCCCTTGTCAGAAGGCGAATCATATTCTCGAAACCACGGAATATTTTTCCCCTCTACAGATTCTTCCGAACGCCGACGAACCATATTTTAGTCTTTCGTAGTACAGTGCGGAAAATTTGTGAGGAAATACCTACACTCATACAATGGTACGCTTCTGAGAGTTCTGCTGGGCAATTTCCAAAGTAACGCTTCCTCCTTCCGCTCTGCTGCGTCCAAGATTTCCAGAGTTCCCGAAGTATTATCCGGTTATCCTTCCAGTCCCACTACAAATCGGCCGGCCGCTACTCTATTGTGCTTCCGCGCTCAGGTGACCAGACCGCCCGTCTTGGCACTTCCTGTGTGAAGCAGGACCAACACACCTGTGCGGGCTTTTCCACCCAGGGCTTGAGTTACGCCTGCCGTTTCATTTCCACTGGCGTTCCAACCTCTACTAGTATAGGCAATCATTCGCTATGCCATTTTGATAATAAAGACACTCCGCCACCTTTCATGCAATAAGCGTTAACAACTATTTACAAGGTGTACGTGACAATGTCAGTCTTCTTTCAATATTCTTATATACGACACACAACCTATCAAATGATAGCTAATTGCGGTTGTAAATCACGGCAAAGTATGTAGATGAGTTCTCGTAAGGTGCGAAATTATCGCCACCTTACAGTGTCACTTTGGACAGCCAATGACTTTTTCCTTAAATAGGAACCGAGAAGAGCAGCCGCTCCCACTGTTTGGTGGGTCTTTCAAAGACCAACACGCGCTTCTGAGAATGGTATAGTTAATGGCGAGATGATGATGTGTGTGAAATCATATGGGACTTAACTGTTAAGGTCATCAGTCCCTAAGCTTAACCTAAATTATCCTAACACACACACAAATGCCCGAGGGAGGACTCGAACCTCCGCCGGGGCCTGCCACACAGTCCATGACTGCAGCGCCTGAGACCGCTTGGCTAATGCCGCCCGTTAATCGCCAGATTGCATGCACCTGTAGTTTAGTCACTATGTCAGTAGAAGTTTACTTGAGTGCTGAAGCTTTAGGTTTTCAACGAGCAGTCATTCCAATCACCTCACTGCTCATTATTCAGGATAACTCGTTTAAATAAACGTAACTTCTATTGTCAGCGGACCACGAGGTAATCCGTGCCACAGCTCAGACAACGCTAGAGGAATTTTACTGCCGTTTTATCCACGAAGTTATCTCCCTCGCTCGCCTCACTGTTGAATCTTTATTTCTAGTGATTTGTACTATCTAACTAAACTGATAAATACTGGCGCATTCATATTCATGTTGAACAAATCGAGTATTCTTTGCTACCTACACTAACGGGAAAAAAATCGCGACACCAAGGTGGAGTTGTGGGACGCAAACGAAAGCTGGTAGATTGTTTCTACATCCAAAAGATTGCGTTTACTCAAATTTCTCGTCCCTCGCTAAAGAGAGGCGCTAGTTGCGCCATTATGATGATGCTAATCAGGGCCGGCCGGGGTGGCCATTTTGCTAATCAGGTTTTCTTTAAATACACATTGTGACGGTTCAAATGGCTCTGAGCGCTATGGGACTTAACATCTGAGGTCATCAGTCCCCTAGAACTTAAAACTACTTAAACCTAACTAACCTAAGGACATGACACACATCCATGCTCGAGGCAGGATTCGAACCTGCGACCGTAGCAGTCGCGCGGTTCCTGACTAAAGCGCCTAGAACCGCTCGGCCACCGCAGCCGGCCGTGCTTTCCACTAACTCCAAACCACCACCGTTTGCGAGTTCAGTGGAGACAAGCGAGAGCTCATTCAAGGGCAGGATGGAGGTAGTTGTTTTTTTCTGATGAATGCTGGTTCTACCTCGGTGCCAGTGATGGCTGTGTGTTGGTTAGAAGCAGGCCAATTGAGAGCCTGCAAGCTGGCTGGGTGCTAGACACACACGACCTACACATTGAGGTATGGTCTGAGGCGCGATTTTGTATGACAACAGGAACTCTCTCGTGGTTATCCCACGCATCCTGACTGCTAATCTGTACGTCAGTCTGGCGATTCGGCATGTTGTGCTGCCATTTATGAACACCATTCCAGGGGATGTTTTCCAACAGGATAACGCTCGCCCACATACAGCTGTTGAAACCCAACACCTCCACAGTGTGTCGACATGTTGCCTTGGCCTGTTCGGTCACCACGTCTGTTTCCAATGGACCACATATGGAACAGACCAAGTGCAACAGGCATGGAACTGCAGCTTACAAACTGACATTCGGCACCCGCACACAACGCAATGTGTGCACGTTTCCATACTTGCATTCAACATTCTGGTGGTTACGCGGGTTATTAATGTACCGGCATTATACCTTTGCAATGGTTTATCTCACGCTTGCATTAACCAGTGATCTTGCAATGTTGTTGTTGTTGTGGTCTTCAGTCCTGAGACTGGTCAGATGCAGCTCTCCATGCTACTCTATCCTGTGCAAGCTTCTTCATCTCCCAGTACCTACTGCAACCTACATCCTTCTGAATCTGCTTAGTGTATTGATCTCTTGGTGTCCCTCTACGATTTTTACCCTCCACGCTGCCCTCCAATGCTAAATTTGTGATCCCTTGATGCCTCAAAACATGTCCTACCAACCGATCCCTTCTTCTAGTCAAGTTGTGCCACAAACTTCTCTTCTCCCCAATCCTATTCAATACCTCCTCATTAGTTACGTGATCTACCCACCTTATCTTCAGCATTCTTCTGTAGCACCACATTTCGAAAGCTTCTATTCTCTTCTTGTCCAAACTGGTTATCGTCCATGTTTCACTTCCATACATGGCTACACTCCATACAAATACTTTCAGAAACGACTTCCTGACACTTAAATCTATACTCGATGTTAACAAAAATCTCTTCTTCAGAAACGATTTCCTTGCCATTGCCAATCTACATTTTATATCCTCTCTACTTCGACCATCATCAGTTATTTTACTCCCTAAATAGCAAAACTCCTTTACTACTTTAAGTGTCTCATTTCCTAATCTAATCCCCTCAGCATCACCCAATTTAATTAGACTACATTCCATTATCCTCGTTTTGCTTTTGTTGATGTTCATCTTATATCCTCCTTTCAAGACACTGTCCATTCCGTTCAACTGCTCTTCCAAGTCCTTTGCTGTCTCTGACAGAATTACAATGTCATCGGCGAACCTCAAAGTTTTTACGTCTTCTCCACGAATTTTAATACCTACTCCGAATTTTTCTTTTGTTTCCTTTACTGCTTGCTCAATATACAGATTGAATAACATCGGGGAGAGGCTACAACCCTGTCTCACTCCTTTCCCAACCACTGCTTCCCTTTCATGCCCCTCGACTCTTATAACTGCCATCTGGATTCTGTACAAATTGTAAATAGCCTTTCGCTCCCTGTATTTTACCCCTGCCACCTTCAGAATTTGAAAGAGAGTATTCCAGTTAACGTTGTCAAAAGCTTCCTCTAAGTCTACAAATGCTAGAAATGTAGGTTTGCCTTTTCTTAATCTTTCTTCTAAGATAAGTCGTAAGGTTAGTATTGCCTCACGTGTTCCAACATTTCTACGGAATCCAAACTGATCTTCCCCGAGGTCCGCTTCTACCAGTTTTTCCATTGGTCTGTAAAGAATTCGGGTTAGTATTTTGCAGCTGTGACTTATTAAACTGATAGTTCGGTAATTTTCACATCTGTCAACACCTGGTTTCTTTGGGAATGGAATTATTATATTCTTCTTGAAGTCTGTGGGTATTTCGCCTGTCTCATACATCTTGCTCACCAGATGGTAGAGTTTTGTCATGACTGGCTCTCCCAAGGCCATCAGTAGTTCTTATGGAATGTTGTCTACTCCCGGGGCCTTGTTTCGACTCAGGTCTTTCAGTGCTCTGTCAAACTCTTCACGCAGTATCTTACCTCCCATTTCTTCTTCATCTACATCCTCTTCCATTTCCATAATATTGTCCTCAAGTACATCGCCCTTGTATAGACCCTCTATATACTCCTTCCACCTTTCTGCTTTCCCTTCTTTGCTTAGAACTGGGTTGCCATCTGAGCTCTTGATATTCATACAAGTGGTTCTCTTCTCTCCAAAGGTCTCTTTAATTGTCCTGTAGGCAGTATCTATCTTACCACTAGTGAGACAAGCCTCTACATCCTTACATTTGTCCTCTAGCCATCCCTGCTTAGCCATTTTGCACTTCCTGTCGATCTCATTTTTGAGACGTTTGTATTCCTTTTTGCCTGCTTCATTTACTGAATTTTTATATTTTCTCCTTTCGTCGATTAAATTCAATATTTCTTCTGTTACCCAAGGATTTCTATTAGCCCTCGTCTTTTTACCTACTTGATCCTCTGCTGCCTTCACTACTTCATCCCCCAAAGCTACCCATTCTTCTTCTACTGTATTTCTTTCCCCCATTCCTGTCAATTGTTCCCTTATGCTCTCCCTGAAACTCTGTACAACCTCTGGTTCTTTCAGTTTATCCAGGTCCCATCTCCTTAAATTCCCGCCTTTTTGCAGTTTCTTCAGTTTCAATCTGCAGTTCATAACCAATAGATTGTGGTCAGAATCCACATCTGCCCCTGGAAATGTCTTACAATTTAAAACCTGGTTCCTAAATCTCTGTCTTACCATTATGTAATCTATCTGATACCTTTTAGTATCTTCAGGATTCTTCCAGGTATACAACCTTCTTTCATGATTCTTGAACCAAGTGTTAGCTATGATTAAGTTATGCTCTGTGCAAAATTCTACAAGGCGGCTTCCTCTTTCATTTCTTCCCCCCAATCCATATTCACCTACTATGTTTCCTTCTCTCCCTTTTCCTACTGACGAATTCCAGTCACCCATGACTATTAAATTTTCGTCTCCCTTCACTACCTGAATAATTTCTTTTATCTCGTCATACATTTCATCAATTTCTTCATCATCTGCAGAGCTAGTTGGCATATAAACTTGCACTACTGTAGTAGGCATGGGCTTTGTGTCTATCTTGGCCACAATAATGCGTTCACTATGCTGTTTGTAGCAGCTAACCCGCACTCCTATTTTTTTATTCATTATGAAACCTACTCCTGCATTACCCCTATTTGATTTTGTATTTATAATCCTGTAATCACCTGACCAAAAGTCTTGTTCCTCCTGCCACCGAACTTCACTAATTCCCACTATATCTAACTTTAACCTATCCATTTCCCTTTTTAAATTTTCTAACCTACCTGCCCGATTAAGGGATCTGACATTCCACGCTCCGATCCGTAGAATGCCAATTTTCTTTCTCCTGATAACGACGTCCTCTTGAGTAGTCCCCGCCCGGAGATCCGAATGGGGGACTATTTTACCTCCGGAATATTTTACCCAAGAGGACGCCATCATCATTTAATCATACAGTAAAGCTGCATGTCCTCGGGAAAAATTACGGCTGTAGTTTCCCCTTGCTTTCAGCCGTTCGCAGTACCAGCACAGCAAGGCCGTTTTGGTTAATGTTACAAGGCCAGATCAGTCAATTATCCAGACTGTTGCCCCTGCAACTACTGAAAAGGCTGCTGCCCCTCTTCAGGAACCACATGTTTGTCTGGCCTCTCAACAGATACCCCTCCGTTGTGGTTGCACCTACGGTACGGCCATCTGTATCGCTGAGGCACGCAAGCCTCCCCACCAACGGCAAGGTCCATGGTTCATGGGGGGCTTGAAATGTGAATCAGTTAAATATGTTACCTAGACAAACGTATTGCGGTAATTTCATTACTCTACATTAATTATTTTTTGGTGTTGCTCCTTTTTTCCGTAAGTGGATTTCAGTGCAACTACGTTTGTCAAACAGTGAGCTTCTCTGTGTTTTTAACTGAAACCTTCTGTCAGTCTGTTTATTTTTTTTTTTTTTTTCTTAGTCTGTGTGACTCATTTCAGTAGAGTTGTAATATCACCACCTGCCCTTTGTCTGCCGAAAGCAGCTTTCATTACGTTAATCGTAATTAACAAGCGAAAGTTTCGGGTTAATTACGCCTGCCAACAGGAAATGAAGGCAGACGCCTATGTCACGTTGAGCACGAGAAAGCTATCGGGAAGTTTCCCAGTTTAACAGGACCTGACAGCCCAGGAGAGAGAATAGCGACGTCTAGAGACCATAGTGAGTCCTTTTTCTTCTTGCATAAGCACTACTTAGCAAGCGTGAGTTGCTCCTTCCTCTATTCTCAGCACGGTGTGCCTCTCTTCTACCGAGTGAGATGGTGGCAGATTACAATCTCTAGACTCGTCTTCGCGAGGAGCACGTTTCAGAACCGGGCCCAGTCATCCAAATTTCTGCTTTTCTTTGTTTCTTTAAATAGATTAAAGCGACTGCTTGACTAAACCTTTTGAAAAAGACACGGTTGATTCCCTTCCTCATTCTAGTGTTGTCCGATCACGTACCGCATCTTTGTAAGACCTCACATCGTCTGGTGAAAGAGACACACTGTTTTTATTATTTGTTAGTTCAGGAGTATAGTAAGTTAAATGCAATGACTGTGATTAATATTACATTGGCCACATGGGCCGTTCGTTCGAAGCACCTTTTAGGGAGCACACATTGTACATGTTTTTTTTTTCTTTTTCTCTGGAGTTTTATCCAATAATTAGCAACAAATATATTTAGTTCTCACTAATCTTCTAACTATCAATAATAAGGGCGAAGATATCTAATGCTTAATAACTTTTATGAAGGCTTCTTGTGGCAGTGTCTCGATAAGGCAACCTGTGCTAACACAAATTTGTTAATCTGAGAAGGAGGTTGGGATAAAACTGATAATAAATCGCCTAAGTACTGAGTGATCGTCGTGAAATAATTTGGTAAAGGATAGAAATGCTGAGAGCCACCCACAGAATTATGGAAGATACTACCTTCCACCGGTTGTGGAATTTCGAAGCAAACATATCATGACTTGCAAGATAAATCTTTTGAGCGAAGCTTTAATATATTATATATGATTCTGCCCACATCTTGACGCAGAAGCTGCTCGATCTCACCCTACTGTAGCTGTTGGTGGCGGAAACGCTGCAGTAGCGCCTTCGAACGTAAGCTGGCGTCGTAAGTGGAAGAGTTGCGGAGCAGCATGGCGAGACGACCAGGAGGCGAGAACCGTCAGATGAGTTGTCTGATAAAGTTTATGGTGAAGAGTGAGACCGAACGACAGAATACAGAATATACTGAGTGGAAACTTGGCTGCAGTCCACGTGCCGAAATTTAGTGCACATGCTCGAAGTCTGCCATGTTGAAGCCGAGTTAACACTTACGTCTAAAACCAACGGCGAACGGATAGGTTTTTTTTTAATTAATTATGCGTTTTAGCTGCTGGGCTTACCTACACACAAAAGGTAGTTTGATGCGCTGTTACGTTAGAAGTATATAATGAGCAGTAGTAAGAGGGAAGATCGCACAAGAAACTAACGAGCGGTTAGTGTAGAAACTGAAGGAGGCAAAAAGAGGTAGAGGAAACTGAATAATGAATTAAGAAGAGAAACTGAAGAAGGAAGGGAAAAATGGATGAAACAGAAATGCGACGAAATAGAGAAAATGGAGAAAGAGGGAATGTATGAAATGATGTATAGACTGGCTAGTGAGATAGTTTTTGAACGTAAAGGAAAGAGGAATAACATGGAAATAGAAAGAGCGGATGGTACTCTAGCAGATGAACCACAGGATGTTCTGAACAGATGGCAAGAATGTATTGAATGTCTGTATAAGGGGGATGAAATGCAAAGCGAAATTAAAGTTGAAGAGGAGCAATATGTGCCGGAAGATGGAAAAGGATTCACCATCTTGGAAGCAGAAGTAGAAAACGCGCTGAAGGAGATGAAGAATAGGAAGGCATGTAGAATTGATGATTTGCCAGCAGAACTGTTCAAGAGTCTGGGAAACAAGGCAAGAAAAGAAATAGTCTACCTCTGTAACGAGATATATGACACAGGGGAATGGCGTGAGGACTTCCTTGCAACAGTTATGATAACTATGGAGAAAAAGAGAAACACTAAAAAATGTGAAGAGCATCGGACCATCAGTCTAATTTCTCATGCAGCTAAAGTCTTGTTGAGAATGTTGAATAGAAGGCTATATGGCAAGCTGGATAGAGGGATTGCAGAGGAGCAGTTCGGATTTAGAAGAGGAAAAGGAACAAGAGATGCTATTGGCCTGTTAAGAACAATAGGGGAAAGATATATGGAAAAAGGTAGAGAAATCTTTGCTGTTTTTATGGATTCAGAAAAGGCTTTTGAAAGAGATCAGTGGAACAAGCTAATGGATATTTTGAAGAGGAAAGGAGTAGATTGGAAAGAGAGACGACTGATACAGAATCTGTATTTACACCAGAAATTAAGGATAAGGATTGGAAATGAAATGTCAGAAGGAAGCAGCATTGGACGAGGTGTTAGACAAGGTTGTTGCCTTTCCCCACTGTTGTTTAACGCATACCTTGAAGAGATTATTGCGAAAGGCCTAGATGGGAAAAGAGGAATATGTATTGGTGGAAAGAAATAGAATGTATAAGATTTGCTGATGTCATGGTATTAGTGGCAGAAAGTGAGCGGACAGTGAATAACATGCTGAAAGATCTGACTGAAGCTTGTGTGGAAGATGGGCTGTAAATAAACACAGAAAAAACAAAGAGTATGGTCATCAGTACAAGACGCAGACTGTCCAATATTAAAATAGGACAATCTACCATTAGGCAAGTAAGTGCATTTAAATATCTTGGAAGCACAATAATTGAAGACTTGAGATGACACCAGGAGGTGAAAACTCGAATTGCCATAGCGAAGGAGGCATTCAACAGAAAGAGGACACTTTTATGTGGGGAATTAGATAAAGGTCTAAGGAAAAGGCTTGGCAAATGTTTTGTCTGGAGTGTGTCACTATATGCGGCAGAAACATGGACGAGAGGATGAAAAAAGGTTAGAAGTATTGAGAGGCACCCACATGCCTTGCTCATACTGTGGCATCAAGCAGTCAGGCCTGCAAGATGAGTGGTCTGCCAAGCGAGTGGATTCATTCTTATTTATCGAGTAACATGAACTCTCGTACTCACAATTTAGTTACAAATTATCCTCCTATATAATTAATACGCAACGGAAACGCATATCTGACTATCAGTGATTTACAGAACTCTGACTGTTCACTACGCACTGGCAATACCACATTTTCTTTTTTGTCTTTTATTTAACGTCTTTTGTCAACAGTGGCCACCGCACACATTATAAATTCGGGACATTATGAAACATACAATTCGAAGTAAAAGTCCGCCAATCTTTTTCTTTTCACTATCTTATTTATTCCGATAAATTCTCTAACCTAAACACACAAATTCTACAACCTACAACAACAACACATAAGAAATTCCGCCCAGTGGGCCTGGCTTTACAATGGTGAATCTCTATATTATGGTCTCGTAATTATTTTTAACGCTACAGTGCACTTTCTGGATAGGATGGTGGATCTTTTATTGTACCTCACACTTCGACTCTCACAATCATCATCACTAAACTTTTCTCCAGACCGAGCGGTACCGAAGGAACAAGCATAACCCACTAATCTTTTGAAACTACCTCGCTACTCTCCCATGCAAACCACACATACCCAAATTACATGACATACACCACACTACAACATGAAATACTACACAGAGAATAGTCACAACATTATCACTTTCAGCTTTCCCACTTCAATTAGTATTTATCCCAGTTTCACACGACACTGCCCCACTTTGTAATTCTACTTTCCTACTGTGAACTCTGGAGATATATGCACGTCTTCCTGTGCAATGCAAGCCAAGTGGCGTTGCTGGATAGACGGCCGACTCACCTTGCTTCTCTCTCAGAGTTTGAATCAAGCGTCACACGGAATCATATCACGCAAAGCAATATTAAGAACATCACACACGCGAGTCCTCAACTGATACCATGGACGAGTCCTTCTCTTTATCCTTTGTCTCATACACAGATTGAGACTCACACAGTACTCACCACGTGGAAGTACTCGTCTCTAATTTCAAGTCCTGCACACGCTATTTCTTAAATATTTCAACTTATGGTACACACGCTATTTCTTAAATATTTCAACTTATTGTACACACGCTAGTAATTCAGCTTAACTTAAGCACACGGAAGTATTTCAACTTATTGCTACACGTGGTTTCATTGTGACCGTTGGTCACTTCTGAAGATTCCTACAATCCCATTAATATTACCTGCCTGACATTTAATTCTCCCCACAAAAGTTCCTGAAATAGAGAAATTAATATTTCAAACTACTCTTAAATATTCCACATGCATACCATGTCTCCACTCTTTCGTCATTACGGAGCACAACTAAAACAGGTCTTAACAGCACAAGATCCAGCGGCAGAGAGTTGAAACATGGCCGTTCTTTTAGGTTCTCTCCCACCTCTGTCGAAGTGGGGGGAGCACCTTCTTACCGTATTGGTCAGCCACATTTCAGGCGCTCAAAGCTCAGGCAAATTTCATCTCTTTGGTCCCACCAAAGGTGGCCAAAGGATCGACTCAAAGATAATCATATATCCACATTCACTATCTGCGGTTAGCAGACGACCATACATTCATTCATTTCACAGATCTCACCAAACTGGATGTAGGGATTTACTTTGTGGGAGTGCACATGTGATCCATTAAATAAATAAATTGTCATTCTTTCCCACACTGGTATCCGGCTTCGCTCTGTTAATTGAAATTGAGTTATTTTACAAAAAAAATGTGTTGTTCTGACAAAAATAATGAAGTGTGTTGTATCTATTTTCAATGTCGGGTGGTACTGTACCCTTTCAGCATTTGAGATGTGGATGTGGAGGAGAATGGAGAGAATAAGCTGGATGGAAAGAGTGAGTAATGAAAGAGTATTGGAAAGGGTTGGTGAGAGTAGATGTCTGCTGAAGGTTGTAAGAGAAAGGAAAAAAGAACTGGTTGGGACATTCATTGAGAAGGGAGTGCTTGCTAGCAGATGCTTTGGAAGGATTGGTTTGTGGGAGAAGACTGAGAGGAAGAAGGAGGTACAAGATGATAGACGACATAAATGGAAGAGGAAACTATGCAGACCTGAAGAGGATGGCAGAAGACTGGACAGCCTGGATAACTACCATGTGAAGACCTGCCTTTTGGCAGAACACAGATGATGATACCAAATAAAGTAGCTTCGTTGTCATATGAAGCTAAAACCAGCGGCAGTTCACTGCTTGCACATGTGAACGGTAATGAATTTAAAAGCTTATGTGATAAGTTTTTTAGTAAAAATTTATCACAACTTGTTTCATTAGCGTTTGGTTTCGTAACTTTTTGATTAGTCGGTTAGATTAGTTCAGTTTCGTAAGAATGCCTGTTTCAGCCATGGTTTTGCGTTTACTCGGTTTTTTAAATTTTCTTTTATTATTAATTTTGACGCTTTCAGGGGTGGATAAATGACAGGGAATAAGCCACAAATATTAAAGTAAATAAATTATTTCTCAAATAAATAATTTTTGTTAATTCATTTCTCTTATTTTGCGCGCTTGACAATGGCTTTGTGTGTAAGGTCCGAACTGATTCTTTTACTCGACCGTGTATCTGTCTTCAATGAAAACTTCTTTTATCGGACTTCGAAAACATTTGCTCACCGAAGAATGCGCATTTAAACAACACGGAGCCTTTCGTCATGTCAAGTCGTAGTATAGCTCTGTATGACTTTTAACGTAAAATTATACAAATATTAAGTAATATCGCTAATTCGAGTATCATACATAATCAATAAATTTACAATGAGACTTACATCAAGCAAATATAAATGATAACGGCAGTGTGCCGTATAAATATGCCGCAATCACAGAAAAACATCCGTATTGGCTCGCTTCTAGAACAAAAAGGTGCCATCCCCTTCACAAGAATAATTGAGGGACATGATTCTACATTTGTTTCTGCTGTTGAATTCTACAGTCGATATAATCGTTCGTAGTATCTAATTTTTAATTTATACCTTATCTATTTATAACGTTTCAAATATTTTGTTCCGAAAATCCGCTCTTCCCGCAGATGTGTCTTTAAAGATTCAATGTGGCGCCGAGCGCAACGCTTGAGTTGATACATATCAAAGGAGCTGCACCATGCCTTCCTTTCTGTAAGCTGTATTCTGCGACTGAATTCTCTGATGAAGTCTCTAACAGTGCGGGGCGTCTGTCGGGAAAAGGCTCGCTTTACCGTGTTTTCCGTTACGAGCTAGCCCTAGTTGGCTGGATACTATTTCTTGCGAGCTCCCACCAGTAAAAATGTGTCTCTAGGGGAACACAGTCCCCTTCCCTCACCTACGTTTAACTTGGTTGATCAATGAAATTTTTCCCAACAGTTTGCTCGGAAAAAGTCGTATATCCGCTTTTTCTGACTCTTTCTTCAGCGAGAAAGGGAACTTGCTTTCGGCATTGCTGCGCTCCCAGTCACTCTAGGGAAAAACTTCATGTTAGCCAATCTCCTTTCTCCTTAAATTATTAGACTAGGTTTTTCCGTAAGAACTACGCATGCAGCGACATCCCGTGGTTTCAATGACTCGGGGCTTCTTTTCCTCTTCCTGACAGTATCCCAAAAGACGTTTCTACATTCGGCTTTCGCTACGGCTCCTCCTCAAACTGTCTCATAAAACGTTTCCGCGGGCGGTCGCTCCAGGAAATTCTTTCTGTTACGAAATTCTCCCGGTAGCAGCGCAGGGCGCCAGAAACAGCCCTGCCAGCCATTGACCATCACCCATCGTCGGCATTTCTCTGAAGAAGCGTAACGGGGCATCTGGCCGTCCCAGCCTTTGGATCACCGGCCGTATCATTCAGTTTGCTTCCAAAACATTCTCCTACTCCGCAGTAGCATACGATCATTCGTTCATTTAAGATCAATTAGTTACGCAGGTCGAGTGTGGGTATCTAATTTGATTACGGTGAATTTGCGCATGTTGCAGGTCTGTTCCGAAAAAAAAGTACAAGAACAACATATTCCCAGAATCAGTTTTTGGTGGGTACATTGCTACAGGAGGTATTCTGCACAAGTTATTAACCATAATATGGACGTTCTGCCCACTGCATCCAAGCGGGTTTGCTTGAAGTACTGGAAGAAACAGAAATTCATATTTAAAGGAAAAATACACCTGAACTAATACTCAATGAGCAATGCGAGTTCGATCAGGACTATTATTTTGCGAGCTTGAGTCAAATGAACACCTTAAATTTTTTTAAAAATATTATTTATTGTGCAGAAGTGGTGCAAAGCTGTATCAGCATAAATTCCTTTAGAAGAAAATTCTTTTGGTAGTCCACGTAACCTCTCATACACTGCGTGGCGTACCTCTTCAACAGAACGGAACTTCTTTCCTCCCATTGCGTCTTTGAGTGGACCAAACGTATGGAAATAGCTTGGGGCAAGGTCTGGTGAGTATGGTGGATGAGGAAGACAAAATGCAGGTCTGTGATTGTTGCAACTGTTATACGGGCAGTGTGGGGCCTTGCATTGTCATGTTGCAAAAGGACACCTGCTGACAGCAATCCACGTCGCTTTGATTTGATTGCAGGCCGCAGATGATTTTTTAGGAGATCTGTGTATGACACACTGGTGACAGTGGTCCCTCTAGGCATGTAATGCTCCAAAATGACACCTTTTTCGTCCCAAAAGAGAGTCAGCATAACCTTCCCTGCTGATGGTTCTGTTTGAAGCTTCTTTGGTTTTGGTGATGGGGAATGGCGCCATTCCTTGCTCGCTCTCTTCGTTTCCGGTTGTTGGAAGTGAACCCAGGTTTAGTCCCCAGTAATGATTCTTGCATGGAAGCCATCACCTTCTCATTCAAAGCGCCGAAGATCTTCACAAGCATCAACACGTCGTTCTCTCATTTCAGGAGTCAGCAGCCCTGGCACCCATCTTGCAGACACTTTGTGAAACTGGAGCACACCATGCACAATGTGGTGTGCTGACCCGTGACTAATGTGTAAAAATGCTGCAATGTCATTCAGTCTCACTCGGCGATTTACCTTCACTATGGCTTCAACTGCTGCAATGTTCTGTGGAGTCACAACTCGTTGTGCCTGACCTGGACGAGGAGCATCTTACACTGAAGTCACACCATTTTCGAACTTCCTACTCCATTCGTAGACTTGCTGCTGTGATAAACATGCATAACCGTACTGAACCTTCATTCGTCGATGAATTTCAATAAGTTTACACCTTCACTAAGCAAAAACCGAATAACAGAACGTTGTTCTTCCCTGGTGCAAGTCGCAAGTGGGGCGGCCATCTTTATACTGATACTGCGACGGTATGTTTGCATCTGCAATATGCTGCCACCTACAGGCCATTCTGCACGCTGTTTGTAACACGCTTACCAACTTACAGGATAACGGCGCGAAATTTCGATTTTCGGACATGTCCGAAAGAAAAGACACCACGCGTTCGTATAACTGATTCACCTAGATGGGCAATCTGCACTATGCTCCCACCTACAGGCCATTCTGCACGCTGTTTGTAACACGCTTACCAACTTACAGGATAACGCCGCGAAATTTCGATTTTCGGACATGTCCGAAAGAAAAGATACCACGCATTCGTATAACTGATTCGCCTAGATGGGCAATCAGATACCACGCATTCATGTGGTTGATTCGCCAAGATGGGCAATGGATCCACCTTCTTCGGGGCGAATGCACAAGTACGTCCGACCTCTTGCAGGAATCTCAGAGTAACGAGCATGGAGGAAATGTAGAGGGACTGCGGGTTGTTGACGTTCGGTGGGAGTGTGGGTCGGCGGTGAGGCGTGCCGAGATAGTTCGCGCAGTTGTGATAACACTGTGTCCCGGATGGCAGTGGTTAACGCATCTGTCTAATACAGCAGCAGACCACAGGTTCGAATCCCGATTAAGTACAAATTTTCACTACACGCCGCTGATTCCGCGTAATGTCCCGACGCAGCTGACATCAGGAAAGTAGCGCCTCAGTCACTGAGGACAACTATCGGCGTTTAACAACAAGCTCAATATCAGATTGAAGTTCTCTTCTTACCAGTATTAATTTAAAATGTACAAATCACATTACTTGGTTTTATCCTTTATTTTAATAGCTAATCTGATAATTAATACCTGTTATTATGTCTTCTCGACACAATTATTGTGACTCTTATATTATTTTGCAGCTACCATTTTTGTGGTGTCACCGCCAGACACCACACTTGCTAGGTGGTAGCCTTTAAATCGGCCGCGGTCCATTAGTGTACATCGGACCCGCGTGTCGCCTCTATCAGTGATTGCACACCGAGCGCCGCCACACGGCAGGTCTAGAGACACTTCCTAGCACTCGCCCCAGTTGTACAGCCGACTTTGCTAGCGATGGTTCACTGACAAATTACGCTCTCATTTGCCGAGACGATAGTTAGCATACCCTTCAGCTATGTCATTTGCTACGACCTAGCAAGGCGCCATTATCAATTGCTATTTATCTTGTGATGCATGTACCGTCAAGAGCTATGTTCACCACTTATGGATTAAAGTTAAGTATTCCAGCAGCTTCGTACTTTATGTGCTAGTCTCAATTACTTTACCTGTTCCAGACCTCACGCCAGCCTGCGTGAGCTTAAACCCGTGCCTTTCGGCTTCCTCTCATAGTGACTTGGCTGTCTTGCCAAGTCACAACAATTTTCATGTGTACCCCAGCCCAGATTCTTCGACTTTTTAGAGAAAGTGCAGTGCTCCTTTATAATGAACGTCGCCGCCCTTTTTAAAATGTCTATTTTGTCTCTTTGTCTTTACCTATTAGACCGTTCACTTCTCTTCTAAGTTTTAAACGGAAAAAACAACACTGTATATTTTTATAAATAGTATCATACAATCATCTTATTATTCACTGAAGCGCCAAAGAAACTGGTACAGGCATGAGTATTGAAATACTGAGAGATGTAAACAGGCAGAATACGGCGCTGCGGCCGGCAGCACCTATATAAGACAAGTGTCTGGCGCAGTTGTTAGATCGTTACTGCTGCTACAATGGCAGGTTATCAACATTTAATTGCGTTTGAACGTGGTGTTACAGTCGGCGCACGAGTGATGGCACACAGCATCTCCGAGGTAGCGATGAAGTGAGGAATTTCCTGTACGACCATTTCCCGAGTGTGCCGTGAATATCAGGAATCTGGTAAAAAATCAAATCTCCGACATCGTTGCGGCCGGAAAAAGATCCTGCAAGAGCGGGACCAACGACGACTGAAGAGAATCGTTCAACGTGACAGAAGAACAACCCTTCCGCAAATTTCTGCAGATTTCGATGCTGGGCCATCAACAAGTGTCAGCGTGCGAACCATTCAACGAAACATCATCGATATGGGCTTTCGGAGCCGAAGGCCCACTCGTATACCGTTGATGACTGCACGACACAAAGCTTTACGCCTCGTCTGGTTCCGTCAACACCGACATTGGACTGTTGATGATTGGAAACATGTTCCCTGCTTGGACGAATCTCGTTTCGCATTCTAACGAGTGCATGGACGTGTACAAGTATGGGACAACCTCATGAACCCGGACCCTGCATGTCAGCAGGGGACTTTTCAAGCTGGCGGAGGCTCTGTAATGGTGTGGGGCGTGTGTAGTTAGAGTCATATGGGACCTCTGGTACATCTAGATACGACTCTGACGGATGACACGTATGTAAGCATCCTGTCTGATCACCTGTATCCATTCATGTCCATTGTGTATTCCGAAAGACTTGGGCAATTCCAGCAGGACAATGCGTCACCCCACACCTCCAGGAACACCCTTCTGAGTTTAAACACTTCCGCTGGCCCCCAGACATGAGCATTATTGAGCGCATCTGGAATGCCTTGCAACGTGCTGTTCAGAAGAGATCTCCACCCCCACTTATCCTTACGGATTTATGGACAGCAATGTAGGATTCATTGTGTCAGTTCCCTCCAGCACTACTTCAGACACTAATCGAGTCCATGCCATGCGGTGCTGCGGCACTTGTGCGTGCTAACGGTGGAAGAGGGTTAGTATGCACAGCGGTTAATCTTTTGCTGGTTTTGTACATTAATAGTCATGCTTTGACCAACTTTTGAATATTCCTGTGTTGTTCTTAGAAACGATGGTGTTGTGACCAGTGTTGTACCCGGACACCTATTCTTTAGCACGCATTTTTTGTTTTTCACTCTGTTTAAATACCTTTATATATAATGTATGTTTTTTCTTTAAATTGGAAGTGTTCGCGTGAACCGAAAGTCAGTTTTCTGTTGATATCCATAGATCTAAGAGTGATTGCTCGCCAGCCTAAACCATTTCCAAAATGGTTTAATGGTTCTAAGCACTATGGGACTTAACATCTGAGACCATCAGTCCCCTAGACTTAGAACTACTTACACCTATCTAACCTAAGGACATCACACACAGCCACGCCCAAGGCAGGATTCGAACCTGCGACCGTAGCAGCAGCGCGGTTCCGGCCTGAAGCGCCTAGAACCGCTAGACCACAGCGGCCGGCCCGAAACCGGTAATCAGCGCAATTTAATTATGTTATATTGCGATCAGGACAGCTAAAATTTTTAACAAACATTCCGACTTTAATAACGTTGTCTTCGTTGAGACTTTAAACCAAACATTCTTCTTTCCTTCCCGAACTCTTTCACAAGGGCTTACTCAGTTTATTTACAAACACGTTTTCCATCCTCTCATCTGTCTGTCCTTTCTTCTACACATTGTCAACAAATTTGAAGACATAAATAGCCAGAAGTCACCTCTGATCGCGAAGATGCCTTTCGCGATCCTTTTCCTGTTTGCATTCCAACTCAACTACGCGGTCTACGTCGAAGCTGGGCCTGGCTGTACCTAGTGGCGTGACCACGTTAGTTTCTATTCCTACCATAGCCACAGTTTGCATTGTCGAATAAATATGTACCTTCACATCGGTTTCATACGTCTGTCCTCTGCGATGATTACGTAATGACTGTCTTACATTCGCCACTGCTGCTATCGTTCTGATAAGGATAGTTTTACGCGACGAGGCTGTGCAGCTCGACAGCTCAACATCCCCCGATGTCCGTCTGGCATGTGTTGCGTCGACGTTTACACGTGAAACCATACAAAATTTAGCTACTCCAAGCTCTTCGTGAAGGTGACAAACAACAATGTATGGAGTTCTGTAATTGCTTTCTAGGCAAGATGGAGGATGGAGGATTTTTCTTCCACACTTCGTGTTTAGTGACGAGGCAACATTCTATTTATATGGAAAGGTGAACCATCATAATGTGAGAATATGGGGTACTGAACAACCACACGAAGCTGTCCAACATGAGAGGGACTCTCCAAAATTTAATGTGTTTTGTGCAGTTTCACAGGAAAAGGTGTATGGTCCATTTTTATTTGCCGAGAACACTGTTACAGAAAGCACATATCTCGATATGCTTGAGAACTTTCTTTTCACACAATTGGAGACTGATTCGAACATCTTGATTTACCAACAGGATGGGGCACCGCCACACTAGCATCTGGAAGTGCGGGAATTTTTAAATAAAAGTATTACTGAACGGTGGATCGGTCGCACTGGACCAATGATAGCCTTACATTACTGGCCTCTAAGGTCACCGTACCTGACTGTATGTGATTATTTCTTGTGGGGGTTTATAAAAGGCTCTGTTTATGTACCCCCGTTACCAACAACAATGAATGAACTGAGACATCGCGTAACAGCAGCTGTGCAAGCTGTAACTCAAGACATGCTCTGTGCAGTGTGGGAACAACTTGAATACCGCATTGACATATGCCGTGCATCTCAAGGGGGGGGGGGGGGGGGGGGGCACTTATGAAAAATTGTGGAAAAAGGTTAATGAGTTGCCCGTTCATCAAAAAACAATTTCATTGTATTTGTTCATTGGTTTCAGAAATGTGCCAAATCGGATGATTCTTTTTGATACACCCTGTATATTAACCAGGTTCTAACATATAATCGCGCTGCCTATCCATGTACCCCTAATGTTTACATGTTCAAAATGGTTCAAATGGCTCTGAGCACTATGGGACTCAACTGATGAGGTCATTAGTCCCCTAGAACTTAGAACTAGTTAAACCTAACTTAACCTAAGGACATCACAAACATCCATGCCCGAGGCAGGATTCGAACCTGCGACCGTAGCGGTCTTGCGGATCCAGACTGCAGCGCCTTTAACCGCACGGGCACTTCTGCCGGCTGTTTACATGTGAAACATACTATTGGCACTGATTCTGTACATAGTGCTGAATGATTTTCTTAAGTCACACTGCGTACGTACAGGGGATAGGCAAAATAATGTGAACACCTGTGCTTGCTTGGGAATAGCGTTATTAATAAGGGGTTGGACCCCCTTTGCCCGTAATACAGCTGCGATTCTTTTTGGAATACTGTCATATAATGATTTATGGTCTCCAGTGGAATGTCATGCCACTATTCGATCAGAACCTCTTCTAACACCTGCAGTGACGAGGGAGGCGGAAATCTGATCCGGGGTCTACGCTCCAATACCGGCCACAAGGATTCGATAATGCTCGAGTCCGGGGACTGTGCTGGCCAGGATCGAATTAGATCCCCACTTTGTACGAGGACAAGACCTTCATTTGCCTGATCTGCTTCTCCATCCCTGTTGATGTTTCAGGTGCAGAGGTAGGGTGTATGTTCCTATTGGTTCCAAATCCCCTCTTCCCCTAACAGTGTACCAATACCAATTATATTTTCGATTCAAAGGATTTTCTCAGTTTCAGAGTTTCTTAGTGTGGGGCTGTTGCTCGCTTTGTTATTGGCTACCGGTGTGAAACAAGCGCTGCTTATATCCTTTAGTTCCCTCCGTGATGTGAAGTGATGACTGTACAGAATTCAGCAGACCTGTACATTGTTGGATCTTTAAGGTCCACTGTTATCAGCTTTGCTCCCACATGCTGTGTTATGTGACCGTGTTGCTGTAACAAGGAGAGGTGGCGCTATAGACTTAGAGCATCGGTAGACTGCTGTTTGCGTTTGTTTCTTTTTCTTAGTTTCTGTGGTGTCCACGTAACAGTTGTTTTAAATAGTAAATATTACAGTGCTTTCGCGAATAACACATTGTCAGAAAGATATTTTTAGACTTTTCTGGCCATAAAGGCATATTTGACCCAGTAATACGACGCTTTGGGCGTCGTTACTGTAACTTTCTCTTTGTTACACTTTTCGAATTACCAAAAAGCGAAGTATCTAACGTGGAAAGGCTTCTTTCGTTATCCAGCATTTACCTTAATACAGAATGTCGAAACTGATTTTCCGTCTGTGCCCTCTTCTCAAAAATTGCTGAGAACATATTTTGCTACGTCTGGTCGGTTGCAATATTGTCTTCTCACAGCGTGCAACCAGAGAGCCCTTCGAGTAGTATTGGCAGGAAATGTGAAGTCAAATTATGGAAATAAAACCGCTATAGTAACAGTAAGCACCGCAACTAAAGTTTGTATATAAAAGAAAATATGGCTTGAACGAGACCACTTACGAAAGAAATGTCATCCATTTATGCTTTAGTCTATAATCAAAACATCTAGTACACTGTAAATTATGACATCTGGCGTTGTTTCTTTTCTTTTCTTTTTTTTTTCGGAACACTTCCACCAGAAGTTAATGTTTGGGGCTGCTAACACGGTGGACGTCGGTTTCAGGTTTGTGACGTCAGGACAACTGACCTTTTTATACCTCCACGCATTTTATGCACGCTTAAGTGCATACACCACGTTCAGCCGAGTATTCCCCTACATGACCACTTCGTGTCTACAATGATAGTCTCTAATACTTGTGGCACAACTTTACCAGAAGAAGGGATCGGTTGGTAGGACATGTTCTGAGGCATCAAGGGATCACCAATTTAGTACTGGAGGGCAGCGTGGAGGGCAAAAATCGTAGAGGGAGACCAAGAGATGAATACACTAAGCAGATTCAGAAGGATGTAGGTTGCAGTAGGTACTGGGAGATAAAGCAGCTTGCACAGGATAGAGTAGCATGGAGAGCTGCACCAAACCAGTCTCAGGACTGAAGACCACAACAACAACAACAACAAGGGTCAGTTGCCACTCCCTGCACCAAGCGCCTATCCGCTGCAGACCTTCCTGCATTTCGCTACAATTTTCTAATGGCGGACAGTCAAAAAGTGAGCACAATGTGCACAAAGTGCTGGGGGAGCACCACTTAACGAATGGCGATGGCTAGAAAGACAATGCCCCACACGCCACCTAGCTAAAATGATCTCGCGGAGAGAGAGCCGAGTGGAGTTCGTCCAAGCCGCTGGGAGAGGCTTAATAGCCCGGAGCTTCTTCCATGAAGGGAGGACGAGTGGTGATGCCAAAGTGTTAGTATAGCAGCATTTCCACCACAGGGCTGTGACACTTTGCTGTACGGGATCTACAGTTCGATCTCGCGTCAAGACAGCCTCCCCTGAGATACGAGACGCAGAGCCGCCGCCTCCGCAGCGTCGGTAGAGCCCTGGGACACAGCAGGCCGGCTCAGCACTGCTACAGGGATGGCGGCAGCCGTGCCTCCGCCACCACGGTCTTTTTAGCTGCCGAGTCGGCGGACATAGCTGACATAAGCAGTGGCTTTGCACTGCCGCTCACCCACGCCGCGTTCTGTCAGCATTGCAGGACGTCACGAACACACACGCAAGAGGCAACGGGATGCCTCAACCACACTGCCGCTGCAGAGGGCCGTAGTAAAGGAATTTGGAAAGCACAAAACTAGTCTACTGACACCAGCCCTCATTCACTGGTGTTACAATTCTGATGTTGCCTTGTTAGAGCAGCGTCTGAACTTACAGCCTAAGGTATGGCGAGTCAAGAAAATTTAAATGTTGTTGACTGTTTTAGTCATGGAAAAGAAGCTCGAATGTCGTGCCTTTTGTAAGGTAAATTTTGTTACTAGTAAAGAGTCTGCAGATCTGTCACACTTCATGGGTAAATGACCTAGTACAATAGTGTCGGAAGCTCCATGCGGCTTTTCGCGGGTGATGCTGTAGTATACAGACAAGTTGCAGCATTAGAAAATTGCAGCGAAATGCAAGAAGATCTGCAGCAGATAGGCACTTGGTGCAGGGAGTGGCAACTGACTCTTAACATAGACAAATGCAATGTTTTGCGAATACATAGAAAGAAGGATCCTTTATTGTATGATTATATGATAGCGGAACAAATAGTGGTAGCAGTTACTGCTGTAAAATATCTGAGAGTATGCGTACGGAACGATTTGAAGTGGAATGATCATATAAAATTAATTGTTGGTACGGCGCGTGCCAGGTTGAGATTCATTGGGAGAGTCCTTAGGAAATGTATTCCATCAACAAAGGAGGCGGCTTACAAAACACTCGTTCGATCTATACTTGAGTATTGCTCATTAGTGTGGGATCCGTACCAGGTCGGGTTGACAGAGGAGATAGAGAAGATCCAAAGAAGAGCGGCGCGTTTCGTCACAGGGTTATTTGGTAAGCGTGATAGCGTTACGGAGATGTTTAGCAAACTCAAGTGGCAGACTCTGCAAGAGAGGCGCTCTGCATCGCGGTTAGCTTGCTGTCCAGGTTTCGAGAGGGTGCGTTTCTGGATGAGGTATCGAACATATTGCTTCTCCCTACTTATATCTCCCGAGGAGATCACTTATGTAAAATTAGAGAGATTCGAGCGCGCACGGAGTCCTTCCGGCAGTCGTTCTTCTCGCGAACCATACGCGACTGGAACACGAAAGGGAGGTAATGACAGTTGCACGTAAAGTGCCCTCCGCCACGCACCGTTCGGTGGCTTGCGGAGTATAAATGTAGATGTAGATAGGAGTTACGATTGGTTAGTACCTGTTACTCAGGGGATAGACAAAATAATAACGTGAGCAGTGGTAGTAATGGGATGGTCGTGTTTGACGGTCAACAACGCAGGTAAGGCGCGTGTTGCACTGGACTGTGCGTGTTCAGAACGGACTAGGCATCAGTGCAGGTTGTTCACGAGCAGCGCACACTTCGTATTTGCTTTCAGAGGCCGAGGTCGCCGTGCAATGAAAGACCTAACAGAGTCCCAAGGAGGGCAGATTGTGGAGGCCCGATTAGCTGGAGCATCAGTAACCAAGACAGCCAACTTACTGAATGTTTCAAGAGCAACTGTTTCAACAATCATGACAGCCTATACAAAACATGGAAAGACGTCATCGTGTAAACATAATAGTGGGCGCAAATCAAAAGTAAATGACAGAGACCGTCGTACGCTAACACGAATTGTGTTAAAACAACACAAAACTACAGCGGTTAAAGTGACTGCGAGGCTCATAGCCATCTTCGAGACCCCGTAGCTATCGACACTGCCCGCTGCTATACTAAAACCATTAGTGACGACAACCAACGCAAAGAAGATCAAAACATGGTGTTAGGAGTTTAAATCCTGGACGGCTGATCAGTGGAAACATGTCATATGGTCCGGCGAATGAACGTTTTGGTTATTTCCAAAATAGGGCCGGGTTTTCGTTTCGAGAACGCCAAAAGAAGCCTACAGTCCTGGTTACTTGATTCCAACGGTTAAGGGAAGTTGATGGTGTGGGCAACCATATCATGGTGTCTGCTGTTGCCATCATTACTCTCAAAGGCCGTGTTACATCCAACGATTACGAGAACATTTTAGGTGATCAGGTGCACCCGATGATACAAATGTTGTTCTCCAATAATGATGCCATATTTAAGGACGATAACGCACCCATACACACAACGAGGAAAGTACAATGGTGGTATGAGGAGCATGCGGCTGAACTGCAGCGTCTCCCATGGCCAGCGCAGTCCCCGGATTCGAACATTATCGAATCCTTGTGGCCGGTATTGAAGCGTAGACCCCGGAGCAGATTTCCGCCTCCCTCGTCACTGCAGGTGTTAGAGGAGGTTCTGATCGAAGAGTGGCTTGACATTCCACTGGAGACTATAAATCATTATATGACAGTATTCCAAAAAGAATCGCAGCTGTATTATGGGCAAAGGGGGTCCAACCCCTTATTAATAACGCTATTCCCAAGCAAGTACAGGTGTTCACATTATTTTGCGTATCCCCTGTACGTACGCAGTGTGACTTAAGAAAATCATTCAGCACTATGTACAAAATCAGTGCCAATAGTATGTTTCACATGTAAACAGCCGGCCGAAGTGGCCGTGCGGTTAAAGGCGCTGCAGTCTGGAACCGCAAGACCGCTACGGTCGCAGGTTCGAATCCTGCCTCGGGCATGGATGTTTGTGATGTCCTCAGGTTAAGTTAGGTTTAACTAGTTCTAAGTTCTAGGGGACTAATGACCTCAGCAGTTGAGTCCCATAGTGCTCAGAGCCATTTGAACCATTTTGAACATGTAAACACTAGGGGTACATGGATAGGCAGCGCGATTATATGTTAGAACAAGGTTAATACACAGGGTGTATCAAAAAGAATCATCAGATTTGGCACATTTCTGAAGCCAATAAACAAATACAATGAAATTGTTTTTTGATGAACGGGAAACTAATTAAGCTTTTTTCCATACTTTTTCATAAGTGTTCAATATGCCCCCCCCCCCCCCTTGAGATGCAATGCGGTATTCAAGTTCTTCCCACACTGCACAGAGCATGTATTGAGTTACAGCTTGCACAGCTGCTGTTACGCGATGTCTCAGTTCATTCATTGTTGTTGGTAACGGGGGTACATAAACAGAGTCTTTTATAAACCCCCACAAGAAATAATCACATACAGTCAGGTACGGTGACCTTAGAGGCCAGTAATGTAAGGCTGAATCACTGGTCCAGTGCGACCAATCCACCGTTCAGTAATACTTTGATTTAAAAATTCCAGATGTTGGTGTGGCAGTGCCCCATCCTGTTGATAAATCAAGATGTTCGAATCAGTCTCCAATTGTGTGAAAAGAAAGTTCTCAAGCATATCGAGATATGTGCTTTCTGTAACAGTGTTCTCGGCAAATAAAAATGGACCATACACTTTTTCCTGTGAAACTGCACAAAACACATTAAATTTTGGAGAGTCCCTCTCATGTTGGACAGCTTCGTGTGTTTGTTCAGTGCCCCATATTCTCATATTATGATGGTTCACCTTTCCATATAAATAGAATGTTGCCTCGTCACTAAACACTAAGTGTGGAAGAAAAATCCTCCATCTTGCCAAGAACGCAATTACAGAATTCCACACATTGTTGTTTGTCACCTTCACGAAGAGCTTGAATATTGTATGGTTTCATGTGTAAACGTCGAGGCAACACACGCCACACGGACATCAGGGTATGGCGATCTGCCGAGCTGCACGGCGAACTGATTTCTGCGGATTCCTTGTGAAACTATGGCGGTTGTGTTCGACATCTGTGTCAGACACTCGGCAGCGGCCCGGCGATTTGTCTTTACACAAACAACCTGTTTGTCGGAACTGTTCATATAGTGTTGGCTCAAGAGCCAACACCGTGTCGCTACAGGAGGCCGAAATGCACGCGTCTAAATACACGCAGACCGGCGTGAGGTCTGGAACAGGACAATGTCTTGAGAATTGCAATAAAGTACGAAAATCTTGTAATACTTAACTTTAATCCATACTCGGTGTACATCGCTCTTGTACAGATATAATCTCCATTTTTATATACACTGGTAATGGCGCCTTGCTAGGTCGTAGCAAATGTAGCTGAAGGCTATGCTAACTATCGTCTCGGCAAATGAGAGCGTATTTGTCAGTGAACCATTGCTATGAACGTCGGCTGTACAACTGGGGCGAGTGCCAGTACGTCTCTCTAGACCTGCCGTGTGGTGGCGCTCGGTCTGCTATCACTGACAGTGGCGACACGCGGGTCCGACGTATACTAATGGACCGCGGCCGATTTAAAGGCTACCACCTAGCAAGTGTGGTGTCTGGCGGTGACACCACAGTTCATGCCATCGTCTAATGCTCTGCGCTGTAGGAGGATCCACTCCATACCCAGTACGAAAGTCACGCTGAAAAGTTGTTACTGATCCAAGCCAACACAATTTTTACTACAACTGAAGTGGGCGCACACTGCTGCTACCTAGAGGGAACCATGTAAAACTCGAAAGTTTGCTCTTTCCAGCAGTATGCTGCTCACGCACGTATCTCAAATGACATAAAAGTTATGATTTTTTTTAAAAAAATCGCACGATTCCTTTTGATGCACCCTGCATTTTATTTTTTATGTCTTGTAATTATTGGTGTTCAAAAGGAGTGTCGGCAAGGACAAGTATTCTGTACATTCTGAGATACAAGGTGTATCAGAACCGCAAGCAGTGTGCATATTACTGGAAAAGATGATAACAGACAATATGGAGTTACATGACGTAGTGGAATCGCAGTCGCCACAGCAAGGTATATATTTGTCAGCTGCAAGTTTAGTTGCTCTTCCCTCAGGGAAATGAACTAAGGATGTGCAAGCATTTGTGGAGGATTTTAGGAATTTAGCAGAGTCAGAAGGATGATCTGACACAGAAATTTTAAGGGTAGCCGAGTTGAGATTAACAATAAGAGCAAAAACGTGTATGGGGTTTACGGACGTTCTAAAGGGACCTAGAACTTTTGAGGGATTTAAGAAAGGGTTAGTCCACAGGCATACAAAGCAGTACAGTGCATGTCATTTTAGGGATAGTTGAGCATGGTAACGAAGAAGCATTCGGATTCGGTGGAAGAATTGGCAGACACAATAAGGAAGGTCAAAGGTGTACTTACAAGTTTGGACAGACTGCTATACCGAATAAGGTGATTTTACGAGTGGCTGAGTAGAGAGCGCTTTACGCATTTTTAAGAAGATTGCCTTCAGAGAGTATGGGGGTGTCCAATTGATTTGTGCACAGCTGTCGTATTACCAACAGAATGTGAAGAAACTGACATTTCAGTTGGAGTGCAGGTTAGGCAGACAGCGTTTTCAATATAAGATATTGTAGTTGTGGCATGTGAGGAGGCAATGTCGCCAGCCTCGTGACAATGGGATTAGAGACAAATGTCACAGCAGTTTCAGAGGTAAGAGGCTCGGAAAGAACCAGATGTCAAATGCGAAAGGGAACCTGAGGTCCACCTACAGTCATTCCCAGTAAGATTAGATGTTACTAAGTCATATGCAGATGTGGATTGTACGATCAGGGGAATAGTAAGAAGGAGTAATTGCAGGATACCGATGGACACAGTAGCACATGCGTTGGTTGTCTGTGAGGATCTTGGTGGAACATAAGCAGTGGACCCATCACTGTATAGGTTAGATGGAGTGGGGGATAAAGATGTCACGCGGTTGGAAACGGTGGATGGAGATTTTTTCCAGAGTACGGTTCAGTTAGAACAATGTGTAGAGATTATGCCACACGTGACTGAGGCTATGACAGGGTTCTGAGGGTTAGATTTCCTGCATCATCATTGTGTTAAAATCAGTCTTCGGGAGCATATGATGGAGTTTGACAGGAAAATGTTTCAATTAGGCAAAACACTGTACCGATGTTGCGAGGTGAGTCTATTTAAATCGTGAACAACGACACTAAGACATGATTCACATAACTGTGTATCTAAGAGTAGCAGGAAATCGCTTTAGACTATAGATTAGTGTTGAGTCTAGCTTACTGGTAGGAATTTTGTGTATAGTGGAGCCCTTGGAAGTAAACGAAGTATTGGATCGGGCAGGTTGCTTTGTGAAGAGAAGTACTGTAAGCGAGCCAGAGATGAATGGTATCTGTATTTGTGGGTAATCTTAGTGCCGAGAGTTTAGGTTAACGAAGGGGCTGTTGATCGCTAAGGTGGATATCTTGAAGATTGGGACGCGAGTGGTGTCGCCCACAGACAATCGCCAAACACGACTGGAATTGCATTACGTGGGACAGTGAAGCACCTAAAGTGAAGTGGTAGGGAACGGTTGGAAGAGTTACTTTTGAATTTAGGGATTTGTTTTTTCCAAAAGGGGCGCTGCCAGCTATGCATATCATTCAGCACCGGATACCAACAGGAAATGAATCACCTGTTTACCGCAGACCATACAGAGTCCCGAGGTACTGCAGCCGATTCTGGAAGAATTTGTCGACCAGCTGCTGAATGATGGGATTATCGAGGAGACCAATAGCCCATGGGGGGCTGGAATTCTCGTCGTGCGCAAGAAGTCAGTGGATGGATCATGGAAGTACAAGTTTTGTTGCGATTATCGACATGTGTGCCCTTTGTCTAACATTACGAAAACAATAGACTATTTGGGTCAGTGCAAGTATTTCGCACCGATGGACGTAAGGAGTGACTACCGTCAGTTAGCAGTCACTCTGTAAAATCGACCAAAAAAAGCATTTTATTCACCGTTGGGTCATTATCAGTATAGGAGGATCCCTTTTGGAATAAAGAACGTACCTGTGACATTTCAGAGATTGTTACATAGATTTCTCAGACGACTTAAACCACGTCAATGCTTGGTCTATTTGATACTATAATTGTCTGTGCATACAACGCTTGAGGGAAGTATTCCTGAGATTGAGGGCAGCGAATTTTACACAGAGTACAGAAAGCCGCAATTTTGTGTTACAAGGGGCGGCGATTAGGATAAGGTTACGACAGACGCCGAGATTGGTTAAAGCTATACGTGAATTTTGTGTGCCTGAGTCAGTGAAGGGACTACAATAATTTCTTGGAGTCGCAAATTATTACTGAAGATTCGTAAAGGAATTTGCGGATGTTGCCAGGCTGTTGACGCCATTATTGGTGAAAGATTCAAAATTTGTTTGATCAGAGTGTAACGCCAGAAATGCATATCCTCCTATTTCCATCTATTGCACTGCAAATTTTTTTCCTTATTTTGTTACCTGAAGATATAACATTTCTGTGTCTTTGTATATTGTAATTGTTTTACTATTTGTATATATTTATGCATTTATGTCGATTTATAATTGGTTTGTTTTGTGAATATTATTTGTATTTATACGCTGGGTCTGGCCTAGGGAAAACTATGCTATCGAACGAACACATCGATAGGTCGTGTGGAGAACGAAAGTGTTTAGGATCTTTGATAGTGTTAACTCTGTCGCGTGGGGCGCGGGCAGAGCGCGGAGTCTGGCTGGGGTGGTGCAGTGGAGCAGGTGTGTTGTGTGAAGCTCCCACGAGTTGCCGCGCTTTCGGGGTTGGGCAGCATGTAATTGCGCTCGACTTGCGATGATAGTTTCTGACGCGGTGTCGCGGACGGGAAGCATTAGCTGGCGCACGTCAAGAGCCCGTTTCGCCTGGTGACCGTGTCGAGAAGAAGGCGCGCCAACATCCAGCTTCTGCAACAGCGACGGCCGACAACGAGTGACTGTCGCCACCTCCTCGATCGACGGCTTCAAACCTTCAATCAACCAACAAGGAAGACTGGAAGCACGTAAAGTTTTAGAACTGTATGGCAGACCTCAGCTTTTCAAACTGTTCAAATCACAAAATTACAGCAACGTAGCATGAACCTTTGTTGCTCATTGTCCCAATTGCATTACCAAGCAGGGTCCCTTCCTTTTCCGGAATGAACCCGAGTGCCGTTGAAATTCAAACGCCAGCATTAAAGCAATATTATTCTATTTCACTGCTTTAATTTCAAAGTTCAGTTAAAGTATTCATAGATGGCTACAATATTTACATTACACAAGCACAAATTAAGAGTGCGAGTTTTGTTACCGTATTTTAGCTTACCTGTGACTGCAGCTCAGCTTGGTACGTACTAAATTTTACTATTGCTAATTGTTCAGAATCATTTAGTTCAAATTCAAAGTTAAATCTCTTATTTCTAAATTGCGTAGATTCAAGTAGCTTTTGAAACGATTGTTGAGGTAGTCCAAGACTAACCGTATCTTACTGAATTTCGATGTGCTTCAGAAAGAAAGCTCACTATTAACTTTAGTCACTAAATTAACTTTCGATTTTCCGGTTTTATTAATTCTTTTGCTAAATTAAGTCAGAGTGTAGCGAAATTTATTACTTCTGACAAACTTTCAGTTTTCACACTACACGTGTCAACCTTCAGTTGCCACGCTTCTAGTACTAATTATATGTGTAATAACCTTTCTTTTTCAGTTACTATAGTAATTGTCCTTAGGACTGGCGACCGTAATTTCCCCCAAATCTCAAATATCTAATTAGCGCCAATTAATTGTTAACGTGACGACCGCACATTTACTTCCTTTATTAACTTTACCCCTTTTCAAAATTAATTTCCACCAGTTTCATTTGCATTTTTCCTTTCATTTAGATGTAACCCTTTCCTCCCTCTTTACCGACAGATTAACGTCGGTGACGATTGCTTTTCCCAAACTTCCATTAGGTACATGCGGTTTAATTTTTCACTGTCATTAAGGTCGATAAGTGAAGGGGAGGTTACAAGAGGACCGTCAACGCACTTTTGAAAAACTGAAAGAAGCTTTAACATCAAGTCCGATCTTAGAGTTTTCAGATTTCAGTAAGGAATTCATTCTGTCATGCGATGAGTCCAACGATGCACTTGATTGTGTTTTGTGTCAAGAACTAGAGAGTGCAGAGCACGCGGTAGCCTGTGCATCAAGCCAAATGAACTCCGCAGGCGAATTACTCCAAGGCGGAAAAAGAGATGTTGAGCCTTATCCATGGAATCACCTACTTCAAGTGATACCTCTACGGGAAAAAGTCGCGAGTGATAAAGGATGATGGAGCGTTGACACGGTTGCTGTGGTTGAAGAACCTGCCTAGTAGGTTGACACGCTGGGCGGTATGGTTGGCCGAGTTTGATTTTGAGGTCGTACATTAATCTGGGAAGAAACATGGGAACACAGACGGATTAGGCTTACGTAGGAAAGTAGCAGTGTTGCATATATGCTGTAACGAGCTTAAGGAGAGCCAGACACCACAGAAGACGGATGGCGAGTGTAAGTAGCGTAGTAAACAACCGCAGTTTTGCATACAGGGAACGTTGCTGTGCAGAGAGACCAAACTGCGACCACGAGTAGTAGTGTCAACGAAACGGAGGAACAGAGTGCTTCAAGAGATACATGATCACGTCCTAGTACGTCATGGAGGATGTAGATCCACCAACAGGAGGGTAGCAGAGAATGATAATGAGGTATTGCTAGAAGAATACGAGGTGCACAGAGGGAGTATTTGTGTCGAACGAGAGTGCCGTTACAGAGATAATTGAAACATTCTCAGGCTTGATATTTTCGGTCCTTTCAACAAAACACTTGCAGGGAACAAGTACATAATCACGATTATAGACCATTTTTTGAGATATGTGGAAATGGTCGCAATTCCAAACCAACAGGCAGCAACAGTGCCACAATCGCGAGTAAACAATTGGATATTGAACTTTGGGGTACCTGAAACGATAGTAACTGACCAGGGTACTAATGTTATGTCGGATTTATTCAAGCAATTATGTAAGTTGTTACGTGCAAAGAAATTGTGGACGAGTTCTCTTCATCCTCAAGGGAGGATGGAAAGGATGCATAGAATCACAGGGAAGACGTTAGGACTCAGTGTGGACGCACACCATACCAACTGGAATATCTATTTGATTGATTGGCGACTCCATGGCGTGTCGTGTGCACCACGACCAAATAGCGGATAGAATTGGAAGGAAAATCAGCATTGGCCGTATTTTGTTGTTTTATTGTCAGCAAAATCGATTTCCGGTCACTTAGTGACCATCCTCAGTGCTGTAATATACAATTAAAATTGGTAGGCACTGGTATCAAGCTATAACCACAAGCTTAGAGCTATCACCAGTGCTTACCAATTTTAATTGTATATTACAGCACTGAGGATGGTCACTAAGTGACCGAAAATCGATTTTGCTGACAATAAAACAACAAAATACGGCCAATGCTGATTTTCCTTCCAATTCTATATCTATTTGAGGTATGCGATCTCAGAGTACAACATGAAGCAGCACAATCATACAGGATTTTTGTTATATGAGGTAATATATGGTCGTAAAATGCCATCGTCGTTCGATACGCGAAAACCAAGAAGAGGGAGATAGGAGAATTAGCTAAGGAACTTGCAAGGGTGAGGAGGGAAATACAGAAAGGGTCGCAAGGCGAATACACGGGCGGTAAAACAAGAGGAGGCAGTGAAATGTACAGCACGAATGCCTCAAAACAAGGTTGGCCAATGAATAATGCTATCGACTTCTTACACCCCAAAGGGAAAGACGAAGAAATTTTCTATGAAGTGTCAAGGGCCACATCAAGTTTTGGAAACTACGTCACCGGTGACAGTCAAGCTTCAGTTGCAGACGAGAACGTCAATTGCGTACGTGGGACGTTTGAAACCTTTTCGAGGGAGGCCGGAAGTTACCCCAGGAATTGGAAGGTCAGACTAGAAAGGAAAAACGGAAAAGAAGGTGAGGAGGAGCGAGCGAGAAGTTGTAGGTGAAGCAGTGATAAGAAGTCCGTGTGGATTGAGACCTAGCATACAAAAGTAGACTTATATTATATGAACGTTACGCATAATTGTAACATAATGTTTAGAATAGGCGCAATGAACTGCTGTGAGCAGCAGGGGACGTTAGGGGGAGAAAAGGCTTATTGGTATCCCTATTGTCAGGTGATGTATGCCGGAAGACAAGATGATGTTGGGGACTACTGGTCGTCGCCACAGTGGGAGCATTGCGGAACCAGCACCTGGAAGGGGGAGTGCTGTTCGCGAAGCAAGAAGATGTGGTCGTCACCGGTCATCTGTGGTTATACAAGTTGTGTTTAACGCATGGGAGATACGGAATGATGTGAGACGGCTAGACGAAGCCTCCAGTAATTATCGACAAGGGGAAAAGAATCATTGAGTGCTTAAAGGACTCACGGGGATTTGGGGGAGAATACGTGGGACTTATGAGAAGCTGAAGTACGAGATGATACTGGTTCTTGGGATTATACTGCATACAAGAAGGAGGAGAGGTTGGAGTCCGACTTCTGAAAACTGTATTTGAGACAGCTGATGATGGGAACACTAGGAGGATGAACGACGCTGTGGAAGCAATGATACAAATGGTGAAAAGAAACAAGGCATCAAGTGAGTGGCACACCAGACAAATCGCGAGTTTGGAGAAAGATGTGTTGAACAATACTGGGTGACTACGCCAGCTGACTGGGAAAGTAACGAGCTACACAACACTGTAGAAGAATCAGTAAACCAGAACATTAAGATGTTGCAAAGTGAAGTAGAAATATTGGACAAGGAATTAGTGATACCAGAATGGCTACAATGCTGGAGAACAGTGTGTGGGAAGCACGACGAGAGGCAACAGAGTTATGGAAAGCTACGCAGCAAGCTGTGTAGAGTATAGCATTAAAGGTGAGATGGTGGAAATGCGAGCTTCGACAGCACACTTCCGTGTGAGATTTGTGGAGGTTTCGCAGTGTCGTAACCAGCGCTGGCATAGCACAGCTGTCCGCCATCCAAACAAATAGCTCAATGGATTGCTTTTGACTGAAGCAAAATCCCGTATCTGTGCTACAACTGTTGTTATAATTCGGAAATGGAGACATATAAATTATGGCAGGTACATGAATCGATTGGGGAGGGCAGACGAACCGAGTACCGAGCAGAAAGTACGAGGGCAGTTCAATAAGTAATGCAACACATTTTTTTTTATCGGCCAATTTTGGTTGAAAAAACCGGAAATTTCTTGTGGAATATTTTCAAACACTCCCGCTTCGTCTCGTATAGTTTCATTGACTTCCGACAGGTGGCAGCGCTGTACGGAGCTGTTAAAATGGCGTCTGTAACGGATGTGCGTTGCAAACAACGGGCAGTGATCGAGTTTCTTTTGGCGGAAAACCAGGGCATCTCAGATATTCATAGGCGCTTGCAGAATGTCTACGGTGATCTGGCAGTGGACAAAAGCACGGTGAGTCGTTGGGCAAAGCGTGTGTCATCATCGCCGCAAGGTCAATCAAGACTGTCTGATCTCCCGCGTGCGGGCCGGCCGTGCACAGCTGTGACTCCTGCAATGGCGGAGCGTGCGAACACACTCGTTCGAGATGATCGACGGATCACCATCAAACAACTCAGTGCTCAACTTGACATCTCTGTTGGTAGTGCTGTCACAATTGTTCACCAGTCGGGATATTCAAAGGTTTGTTCCCGCTGGGTCCCTCGTTGTCTAACCGAACACCATAAAGAGCAAAGGAGAACCATCTGTGCGGAATTGCTTGCTCGTCATGTGGCTGAGGGTGACAATTTCTTGTCAAAGATTGTTACAGGCGATGAAACATGGGTTCATCACTTCGAACCTGAAACAAAACGGCAATCAATGGAGTGGCGCCACACCCACTCCCCTACCAAGAAAAAGTTTAAAGCCATACCCTCAGCCGGTAAAGTCATGGTTACAGTCTTCTGGGACGCTGAAGGGGTTATTCTGTTCGATGTCCTTCCCCATAGTCAAACGATCAACTCTGAAGTGTATTGTGCTACTCTTCAGAAATTGAAGAAACGACTTCAGCGTGTTCGTAGGCACAAAAATCTGAACGAACTTCTCCTTCTTCATGGCAACGCAAGACCTCACACAAGTCTTCGCACCTGAGACGAGCTCACAAAACTTCAGTGGACTGTTCTTCCTCATGCACCCTACAGCCTCTATCTCGCACCGTCGGATTTCCATATGTTTGGCCCAATGAAGGACGCAATTCGTGGGAGGCACTACGCAGATGATGAAGAAGTTATTGATGCAGTACGACGTTGGCTCCGACATCGACCAGTGGAATGGTACCGTGCAGGCATACAGGCCCCCATTTCAAGGTGGCGTAAGGCCGTAGCATTGAATGGAGATTACATTGAAAAATAGTGTTGTGTAGCTAAAAGATTGGGGAATAACCTGGTGTATTTCAATGCTGAATAAAACAACCCCTGTTTCAGAAAAAAAATGTGTTGCATTACCTATTGAACTGCCCTCGTATAAGCACATCGGCAACATCCCTGTGATTGGTGGCGAATATTTTAGTATAGCCATGTTAGAGACCGACAGTCTTGAAAGAAATTAGAACAGACTGGGACCAAAATATATCTAACGATTTACTGATATCAGGCACTGGGCGGTTATCCCTCTGCTACTCCATCACCTTTTCATGAATGACCCTCTTGCTGATGACTGATGGATGACAAGCATGAAGGCACCTGCAAGGTGACAGCCTATTGCCCAAGCATCATGCAGGACATTGGGAGGCAGCACAGTCCTGCAAGACACGTGGGTCAACCCAGTCAGCACTCCTGCAACGGTTCCACGCCTGGTCAACGCCACAGCATCCATGAAAGTACATCAGTGTGGACTTGGGTAGCCCCTTCCTCATTTACGAAGTTTTCTTGTGTTCTTCGCACTTCCAATCCCACAAAAGGCAGACAATACGAGCTTTGCAAAAAGTATTCACCATTGATGGGGCCCCAGGAAAAATGGTTGTGGACAATGACCCTCGACTTTCATCAAGTATGTTTCAAAGTTTCTGTTCTTGGAAAAGCATAATGCACCTGACAATAATGCCGTTGCTCCCAGCCTCCAGTGGTCCATGCAAAAGAGCAGTCAGATGCACCAAAAGCTGAGGTCCTGAACCAGTTCCTGGCCTCCTACAGGAGCACACCAATACAGGTACGAGCTCCAGCGTTCAGCTACATGACCACTAACAGCAAATCCTCTGCGACCTCCTGAGGCCTACAACAAGCTGATGTCAGTCCAGCCATCGCCACTGGTACTTGATGGGCACAGTGGTTTACAATGGCAGATTGGAATCCAGGCATCGTGAGAGCTGTCCAGGGATGACGAATGTTCAAAATGGAAGCCAGTGACACCATGCTGGTACGACATACAACCATCTGTGCCTATACTTAGCAACTTCCACCTTGAGACAACCGCCACCACCACTGGAGCTGGTTCGATACTATGTCAGACACCTGGCAGACTCACATCCCTCCAACACCACTGACTCCTAGCACAGACCTGGAGACCGGAACACCTGCTCCAGCCAATTCCAGCACCAGCACCACACCTCTGCCACAAGCATAGGACAGAAATTAGACATCAAGATGGACAGAACCTCTAGCTAGCTTTTCCACACAAACCTCCCCCTACCAGTGTGGTGATCACAGTACCGACAGACACACTTTTGGCCCTATGCAGTGATTAAAGTAGGACAGGTGCTATATCTCTGTCATCCAACAGTGAGGCCGACACCATTAGTGTCTGTATCAATGACTCCGCCCGCAGCTGGTAAGAGGTGCCAGCAATCCGTCACATGAGCCTGGCTGCTCAGATCAAGCCAAGTATAAAACTCTCCGTCACTCTACTGAAAGATACTAAAAATTGTGCTGTGCTAAAGTCTCTATGTCGTGACCTGGATCTTTACTGTATTTCAGTTGGGCCACACTTTTGATTGCTGTTTACAGATTATTGGCGGATTTGCTTAACCCTGGACTATTTGGATTATTCTCTTGGTATTGTAGTGACACAGGACAAAGCGAAGTATTCAGGGCATTAGCTGGCCAACATAGCATTTCCGCCATAATAGCGCTGGCGCCGATCTCTGGGTATTGATTACCCTTCATGGACAACCCTAAAGTAATCATCGTCCGCATTAGCAAGGGAGTTCGACAGCACAGAACATATGTGGCTTTGTTTGTCTTCCGCATTGGCAAGACCATTCTGGCTGTATATAAACTCTGGGCTAGCAGAGCGTGTTATCGGCTATGTATCCACACCAGCCATCGTTAGTCTCCACTGTGGGCTCAACAATGCTCACTTTAATCAGTTACCATCATTGTAGCTGGGCCTTAACCCAACCACCGCTGCTTGATGATCTGCCGCCTCATGGTCAAAGGCACAAAGTGAGGGCTTTGCTAGCACTGTCATGGGGGTCCTACTCCACCAACTGCCGCTTTCCAGCCTTCGGTCTAGGTTTCAACACACTTAGCAAAACGGCCATCTTGTGCTGAGGTATGCAACCGGCCCGCCAAGATGCGGCCCCCTGACACCTACTCACTGTCACACCACCCTGACTAAGCAGCAATCGGCCGCTTGCAATGCAGAAATACCAGGATTCCCATTACCGATCGCCTCCATGAGAAACACATTCAGTGGCGTGCCCCAGTCGGCGCGTCTGGGTCCAAGATTTAAAACCCGTCGCCTGCCGTCAGCCTGTAGTAGCCACACTGTACTACGTCTGCTTCTTTTTTGTGTGCCATTAATATTCTGACTGGTTTGATGCGGCCCGCAACGATTTCCTCTCCTGTGCAAACCTCTTCATCTCAGAGTAGCCTTTGTCCTCGACTATTTGATGAATGTATTCTAATCACTGTCTTTCACTACAGTTTTTACCCTCTACAGCTCCCTCTAGTACCATGGAAGTTATTCCCTGATGTCTTAACAGATATCATATCAAGCTTTTCTTCTTCCTGTCAGTGTTTTCCATCTATTCCTCTCCGATTCTACGCAGAACCTCCTCACTCCTTACCTTACCAGTCCACCTAATTGTCAACGTTCTTCTGTAGCACCACATATCAAATGCATCGATTCTCTTACGTTCCGGTTCCTGGTGAAACGTTGTTGTGATGCCTCGAGTAAGGAGGAGAAGTGCGAACCATCACGTTTCCGAGTTTGATAAAGGTCGGATTGTAGCCCGGGTTTCACTGCTGTATTTCAAATGTATGTTCTCAGAAATTTCTTCCTCAAATTAAGGCCTATGTTTGAGACTAGTAGACTTCTCTTGACCGCCGGCAACGGTGGCCGAGCGGTTCTAGGCGCTTCAGTCCGGAACCGCGCGACTGCTACGGTCGCAGGTTCGACTCCTCCCTCGAGCATGGATGTGTGTGATGTCTTTAGGTTAGTTAGGTTTAAGTAGTTCTACGTTCTAGGGGACTGATGACCTCAGATGTTAAGTCCCATAGTGCTCAGAGCCATTTTAACCATTTTTTTCTCTTGGCCATGGATGCCCTTTTTTGTCATTGCCAGTCTGCTTTTGATGTCCTCCTTGCTCCGTCCATCATTTGTTATTTTGCAGCCTACGTAGCAGAATTCCTTAACTTCATCCATTTCGTGACCATCAACCGTGATGTTAAGTTTCTCGCTGTTCTCGTTTCTGCTACTTCTCATTACTTTCGCCCTCGTTCGATTTACTGTCAGTCCATATCATGTACTCATTAGACTGTTCACTCCATTAGGCAGATCCCTTAATTCTTCTTCACTTTCACTGAGGATAGCAATGTCAATAGCGAATCTTATCACTGATATCCTTTCACGTTGAATTTTAATTCCATTCCTGAAGCCTTCTTTTATTTCCATCACTGCTTCTTCGATGTACAAATTGAACAATAAGGGCGAAACACTAAATCCCTGTCTTACACCCTTTCAAATCCTAGCGCTTCTTATTATTTCCGCTTGCCTCTTGTACATGTTGCATATTACCCATCTTTCCTTATATACTATGTGATAAAAAGTATCCTGACACCCCCAGAAACATACGTTTTTCATATTAGGTGCATTGTGCTGCCACCTACTGCCAGGTACTCCATATCAGCGACCTCAGTAGTCATTAGACATCGTGAGAGAGCAGAATGGGGCGCTTCGCGGAACTGACGGAGTTCGAACGTGGTCAGGTGATTGGGTGTCACTTGTGTCATACGTCTGTACGCGAGATTTTCACACTCCCAAACATCCCAAGTCCACTGTTTCCGATGTGGTAGTGAAGTGGAAACGTTAAAGGGCACGTACAGCACAAAGCGTACAGGCCGACCTCTGTTAACTGACAGAGACCGCCGACAGTTGGAGAGGGTCATAATGTGTAATAGGCAGACATCTATCCAGACTATCACACAGGAATTCCAAACTGCATGAGGATCAACTGCAAGTACTATGACAGCTAGGCGAGAGGTGAGAAAACTTGCATTTCATGGTCGAGAGGCTGCTCATAAGCCACAGATCACGCCGGTGAATACCAAACGACCCCTCGCTTACTACAAGGAGCGTAAACATTGGACGACTGAACTGTGAAAAAACGTTGTGTGGAGTGACGAATCACGGTTCACAATGTGGTGATCCGATGGCAGCGTGTGGGTATGACGAATGCCCGGTGACCGTCATCTGCCAGCGTGTGTAGTACCAACAGTAAAATTCGGAGGCGATGGTGTTATGGCGTGGTCGTGTTTTTCATGGAGGGGGCTTGCACCCCTTGTTGTTTTGTGTGGCACTATCACAGAACAAACCTACATTGTTAAGCACCTTCTTGCTTCCCACTGTTGAAGAGCGATTGCATCTTCCAAACACGATCGAGCATCTGTTCATAATGCTTGGCCTGTGGCTGAGTGGTTACACGACAATAACATCCCTGTAATGGACTGGCCTGCACAGAATCCTGACATGAATCCTATAGAACACCTCTGGGATGTTTTGGAACGCCGACTTCGCGCAGGCCTCACTGACTGACATCGACACCTCTCCTCAGTGCAGCACTCCGTGAAGAATGGGCTGCCATTCCCCAAGAAACCTTCCAGCACCTGACTGAACGTATGCCTGCGAGAGTGAAAGCTGTCATCAAGGCTAAGAGTGGGCCAACACCATACTGAACTCCAGCATTACCGAAGGACGGCGCCACGAATTTGTAAATCATTTCCAGCCAGGTGTCCGGATACTTTTGATCTCATAGTGTAGTTGATTCCTCTTTTCCTCAGAATCTCGAAAATCTTGCACCATATCACACTGTCCAACGCTTTTTCCAGTTCGACAAATCTTATGAACATGATTTTTCTTTATTCTTGCTTCCATTATCAACCGCAACGTCAGGAATGCATCTTGGTATCTTTATCTTTCCTAAAGCCAAGCTGCTCGTCATCTAACACATCCTCAATTTTCTTTTCCATTCTTCTGTATATTATTGTAGTCAGCAACTTGGATGCATGAGCTGTTAAGCTGACTATACGATAATTCTCCTACTTGTCGGCTCTTGCACTCTTCCGAATTGTGTGGATGGTATTTTTCTGCAAGTCGGATAGTATTTCTCCAGACTCATAGATTCCACACACCAGTGTGAATAATCGTTTTGTTGCCACTCCCACCAATGCTTGTAGAAATTCTGATAGAAAGTTATCTATCCCTTCTGCCTTATTTGATCTTAAGTCTTCCAAAGCTATTTTAAATTCTGATTCTAATACTGGATCCCCATCTGTTCTACAGCAACCCCTGTTTTTTCTTCCATCAAGCCAGACAAATCTTTCCCCTCATAGAGGCCACCAGTGCACTCTTTCCGTGTATTCGCTCTGACCTATGCATTTAACAGTGGAATTCCCACTGCACTATTTATGTTACCACCCTTGCTTTTAATTGTACCGAAGATTGTTTAGACTGTTCTATATGCTGAGTCACTCCTTCCGACAATTATCTCTTTTCCGATTCTCATCACATTTTTCACGCAACCATTTCGCCTTAGCTTTCCTGCGCTTCCTGTTTATTTCAGTCCTCAGTGACTTGTATGTCTGTATTCCTAAATTATCAAGAGAACTTGAAGCGTGTCTTTTCATTTCTTAGTACATCGGTATCCCACTTCTTTGCGGTTAATTCTTCCTGATTAATCTCATATACTTTCGCCAACTCTTCATCACTATTAAAAAGTGTGATCTGACTTTATATCCGCTCCTGAGTATGCCTTACAGTCCAGTATCTCATTTCCAGTATCTCTGTCTGGCCAGGATGTAATCTAACTGAAATCTTCCAATATCTCCCGGCGTTTTCCAAGGATACTTCCTCCTCTTGCGATTCTTGAACTGGTTATTCGCTATTACTAGATGAAATTTATTGCGGAAGTTATTTTTCCCCTCTCTCATTATTAGTACCAAGCCCATATTGCGGGCAGCTGTGGCCGAGCGGTTCTAGGCGATTCAGTCCGCAACAGCGCTGCTGCTACGATCGCGGGTGCGAATCCTGCCTCGGGCATGGATGTGTGTGATGTCCTTAGGTTAGTTAGGTTTGAGTAGTTCTAAGTTCTAGGGGACTTATGACCACAAATGTTAAGTCCCATAGTGCCTAGAGCCATTTGAACCATTTGAAGCCCATATTCTCCGGTAACCTCTTCTTCTGCTCCTTCCCCTACAAGTTACAACCATGTTCCAGTTCCCCATAACTATTAGATTTTCGTCTTCCTTTACGTACTGAATTACCCGTTCAGTACCCTTATATACTGCCTCTATCTTTTCATCTTCAGCTTGCGACGGCGACATGGGTAATGGGTACTTTTTATTATCGTTGTCGGTGTTGATTTGCTGTCGATTCTGGTGAGGACAACCCTATCACTGAACTGTTCACAGTGACTCACTCTCTGCCCTACCTTCCTAGTCGTAACGAATCCAATTCCCGCTGCTGTTGATATTACCCTTTACTCATCTGACCAGAAATCCTTGTCTTCTTTTCATTTCACTTTACTGACCCCCACCATATCTAGATTGAGCCTTTGCATTTCCCTTTTCAGATTTTCTAGCTTCCCTGCCACGTTCAAACCTTTGACATTCCACGCCCCGACTCGTAGAATGTTATCCTTTCGTTGGTTATTCATTTTTTTTTCTCATGGTCCCCTCCCCCTTGGCAGTCCGCTCCCGGGAATCCAAATGGGCTCCTATTCCGGATCTTGTGCCAATGGAGAGATCATCATGACACTTTCTCAATTACAGGCTACATGTCAAGTAGATACACATTACATGTGGTTTCCATTGCCTTCTGCATCTTGATGCCGTTGATCATTGCTGATTCTTCCGCCTTTAGGGGCAGTTTTCCACCCATAGGGCAAGTGAGTAACCTGAATCTCTGTCCACTCCTTCGGCCGTTGGCAGAGTGAAGGTGACTTCTTACGCAGGAAGTCTTCGACCGCCAATGCTGGTAACGTCTATTTGTGGGTGACAATAAAAAATTTAAACGACAAGCTGACTGCAGTCGTTGTCTGCAGCGCCACTCAACCCTAACAGTGGAACGCTTGCCTACTTTATCGATCCCAGCACCTACTGCAGTGTGTTCTACTATTTACGATGACCCGGTAAGGAGTGGATATGGGAATTATCAAGGGTTATGGTGTATCCACTTTTTCTGGTAATAAAGAGTGCGTTGTACTATAGTGTATGCAGAAATTATAACTACAATCTTGCTGTAAGTATACAAAAGACGCATGTATTTTTCCTTTCTCTCATTTGTTTCAGTCGTAGTATCCATTCAAATCTTGCACTGCCTGACAGAAAACGTGAAGTACACAGAAGGGGGAAGATAATGAAATAAAACTTCACAGGCTGAGAGGATATGTGATGTTATTTCAGTGATTGCAAAATCGAGACAAATTTACAAAGAACTTGGCATACAAGCCCACTTATCAGCAGCATTTGACCATCGAACATCCACACGTACGGACGACGTAGTAATAAGCGTTCCTGGCTTAAAGAAACAACTGAAAGATTTGAATGTAAATAAATCAGTAGATCCGGATGGAATCCCAGACCGATTTTACAAAGAGTACACTACGGTATTGGCCCCGTAGCTAGCTAGCATTTATCTTGAGTCCCTCGCCCAGCATTGTTGCAGACGACTGGAAAAATGCGCGGATGGTTCCAGTATGTAAGAAGAGTAAGAGAACAGACCCGCAATATTACAGACCAAGATCCCTAACTTCTGTTTGCTGCAGAATCCTTGAACATATTCTCAGTTCGAATATTATATATTTTCTTGAGACTGAGAAGCTTATGTCCACGAATCAGCATGGTTTTAGAAAGCATCGCTTGTGCGAAACTCAACTTGGCCCTTTTCTTTTACGATACATTGCGAACTATGGATGAAGGGAAACACACAGATTCCGTATTTCTAGACTTTCTGAGGGCATTTGACACGGCGCCCCATTGCAGGCTGTTAACGAAGGTGCGAGCATACCGAATAATGTGAGTGGCTCGAAGACTTTTTAAGTATTAGAATCCAGTATGTTGTCCTCGACGGCGAGTGTTCATCAGGGACAAGGACATCCTCAGGAGTACCCCAGTGAATTGTGATAGTACCGCCGTTGTTCTCTATATACAAGGGTTGGAACTTAAATAGTGGCGACTATTTATTCACAACCGATACAAAAGAGTTACATGTTTGCACCTGTCACTGTCCGTCAAAGTAGTCACCAGCGTTGCGTAGAACCCGTTGCCAGCGATGTGGAAGCCGTAGTATGCCGTTAGCAGAGCCTGTTCTGTTGATGGTGCGAATGATGATGATGATAATGATGATGAGTCCCATACTTCTTTACAGAGCGTAGGGGAGCGACGCGGGAGACACGCGCCTTCTTACCAGGCAAGGTCCTAGCGGAGGTGGTTTGTCATTGCCTTCCTCCGACCGTAATGGGGATGAATGATGATGACGACGACGACACAACAACACCCAGTCATCTCGAGACAGGAGAAATCCCTGACCCCGCCGGGAATCGAACCCGCGACCCCGTGCTCGGGAAGCGAGAACGCTACCGCGAGACCACGAGTTGCGAATGGAGCGGTCTAAAGTTATGGTGATTCTCGTGTACGACTGTGTTGGTGATATCCTAGCGTATTAAGTTCCTCCACGGCAGACTGTCAGTGCACAGTATTACTGTTCGTTTTTGGAGCATCACCTGCGACCAGCTTTGGGAAAGAAGCGGCGACACTTTCTGCGCAACCCACCCATCATTTTGCACGTCATTGCGCAGGTGCATATAGCTCAAGCTGTTGCTGCTCTGTTCGGTCGATGGGACTGGGAAGTACTGCACCATCCACCACACTCCCCGGACTTAAGACCTTGTGATTTTGATTTGATTCCGAAGATGAAGCAAACACGTTGTGGCATTCGCTTCAGAAGTGTTCCAAAGATTCGACAGGCAGTAGACCGCTTCATTTGCACCATCAATAGAACAGGCTCTGCTAACGGTATACTATGCCTTCCACATCACTGGCAACGGGTTTTACACAACTCTGGTGACTACTTTGAAGGACAGTAACAGGTTCAAACATGTAACTCTTTTGTATCGGTTGTGAATAAATAGTTACCACTATTTAAGTTCCAACGCTCGTACATACAGGGTGTTTCAAAAATGACTGGTATATTTGAAACGGCAATAAAAACTAAACGAGCAGCGATAGAAATACACCGTTTGTTGCAATATGCTTCGGACAACAGTACATTTTCAGGCGGACAAACTTTCGAAATTACAGTAGTTACAATTTTCAACAACAGATGGCGCTGCAAGTGATGTGAAAGATATAGAAGACAACGCAGTCTGTGGGTGCGCCATTCTGTACGTCGTCTTTCTGCTGTAAGCGTGTGCTGTTCACAACGTGCAAGTGTGCTGTAGACAACATGGTTTATTCCTTAGAACAGGGGATTTTTCTGGTGTTGGAATTCCACCGCCTAGAACACAGTGTTGTTGCAACAAGACGAAGTTTTCAACGGAGGTTTAATGTAACCAAAGGACCAAAAAGCGATACAATAAAGGATCTGTTTGAAAAATTTCAACGGACTGGGAACGTGACGGATGAACGTGCTGGAAAGGCAGGGCGACCGTGTATGGCAACCACAGAGGGCAACGCGCAGCTAGTGCAGCAGGTGATTCAACAGCGGCCTCGGGTTTCCGTTCGCCGTGTTGCAGCTGTGGTCCAAATGACGCCAACGTCCACGTATCGTCTCATGCGCCAGAGTTTACACCTCTATCCACACAAGATTCAAACGCGCCAACCCCTCAGCGCCGCTACCATTGCTGCACGAGAGACATTCGCTAACGATATAGTGCACAGGATTGATGACGGCGATATGCATGTGGGCAGCATTTGGTTTACTGACGAAGCTTATTTTTACCTGGACGGCTTCGTCAATAAACAGAACTGGCGCATATGCGGAACCGAAAAGCCCCATGTTGCAGTCCCATCGTCCCTGCATCCTCAAAAAGTACTGGTCTGGGCCGCCATTTCTTCCAAAGGAATCATTGGCCCATTTTTCAGATCCGAAACGATTACTGCATCACGCTATCTGGACATTCTTCGTGAATTTGTGGCGGTACAAACTGCCTTAGACGACACTGCGAACACCTCGTGGTTTATGCAAGATGGTGCCAGGCCACATCGCACGGCCGACGTCTTTAATTTCCTGAATGAATATTTCGATGATCGTGTGATTGCTTTGGGCTATCCGAAACATACAGGAGGCGGCGTGGATTGGCCTCCCTATTCGCCAGACATGAACCCCTGTGACTTCTTTCTGTGGGGACACTTGAAAGACCAGGTGTACCGCCAGAATCCAGAAACAATTGAACAGCTGAAGCAGTACATCTCATCTGCATGTGAAGCCATTCCGCCAGACACGTTGTCAAAGGTTTCGGATAATTTCATTCAGAGACTACGCCTTATTATTGCTATGCATGGTGGATATGTGGAAAATATCGTACTATAGAGTTTCCCAGACCGCAGCGCCATCTGTTGTTGAAAATTGTAACTACTGTAATTTTGAAAGTTTGTCTGCCTGAAAATGTACTGTTGTCCCAAGCATATTGCAACAAACGGTGTATTTCTATCGCTGCTCGTTTAGTTTTTATTGCCGTTTCAAATATACCGGTCATTTTTGAAACACCCTGTAAATGATTTGGTGGATAGGGTGGGCAGCAATCTGCGATTGTTTGCTGATGATGCAGTGGTGTACGGTGAGGTGTCGAAGTTGAATGACTGTAGGAATATACGAGACGACTTAGACAAAATTTACAGTTTGTGTGATGAACGGCAGCAAGCCCTAAGTGCGGAAAAATGTAAGTTAATGCGAATGAGTAGGAAGATCAAACTTGTAATGTTCGGATACAGTATTATTAGTGTCCTGCTTGACACAGTCAAGTCGCTTAAATATCTGGTCTTAATATTGCAAAGCGATGTGAGATGGAACGAGCATGTTCAAATGGCTCTGAGCACTATGGGACTTATCTTCTGAGGTCATCAGTCCCCTAGAACTTAGAACTACTTAAACCTAACTAACCTAAGGACACCACACACATCCAAGCCCGAGGCAGGATTCGAACCTGCGACTGTAGCTGTAGAGCGGGTCCAGACTGTACATCTACATCTACATCCATACTCCGCAAGCCACCTGACGGTGTGTGGCGGAGGGTGCCTTGAGTACCTCTATCGGTTCTCCCTTCTATTCCAGTCTCGTATTGTTCGTGGAAAGAAGGATCGTCGGTATGCCTCTGTGTGGGCTCTAATCTCTCTAATTTTATCCTCATGGTCTCTTCGCGAGATATACGTAGGAGGGAGCAATATACTGCTTGACTCTTCGGTGAAGGTATGTTCTCGAAACTTTGACAAAAGCCCGTACCAAGCTACTGAGCGTCTCTCCTGCAGAGTCTTCCACTGGAGTTTATCTATCATCTCCGTAACGCTTTCGCGATTACTAAATGATCCTGTAACGAAGCGCGCTGCTCTCCGTTGGATCTTCTCTATATCTTCTATCAACCCTATCTGGTACGGATCCCACACTGCTGAGCAGTATTCAAGCAGTGGGCGAACAAGCGTACTGCAGCGCCTAGAACCGCTCGGTCACTCCGGCCGGCTGAGAACTACGGTAGGGAGGGCGAATAGTCGACTCAGGTTTATTGGGAGAATTTTAGGGATGAGTTGTTCACCTGTAAAGGAGACCGCATATAGGACGCTGGTGAGATCTATTCTTGAGTACTGCTCGAGTGTTTGAGATCCGTACCAGGTCGGATTGAAGGAAGACACTGAAGCAATTTAGGGGCGAGCTGCTAGATTTGTTGCCGGTACGTTCGAACAACACGAAACTGTTACGGAGATGGTTCAGGAACTCAAATGGGCATCCTTGGAGGGAAGACGACGTTTCGAAAAACTCTATCGAGAAAATTTAGAGAACAGGCATTTGATTCTGACCGCCAAATGACTGTACTGCCGCCAACATACATTGCGCTTAAGCACTAAGAAGATAAGATATGAGAAATTTTGAGTCATACGGAGGCTTGTTAAAAAAGCACTCCGTTTACAGGCCCATCATGTGAAGATGCGGATAGGAGGGGCGTGTGGTCAGCACACCACTATCCCGGTCGTTATGATGGTTTTCTTTTACCAGAGCCGCTACTATTCGGTCGAGTAGCTCCTCAGTTGGCATCACGAGGCGGAGTTCACCCCGAAAAATGGCAACAGCTCATGGCGGCCTGGATAGTCACCCATCCAAGTGCCGGCCACTCTCGACAGCGCTTAACTTCGGTGATCTGACGGGAACCGGTGTATTCACTGCGGCAAGGTCGTCGCCTTACGGTGGCATATAGACAGTCGTTTTTCCCTCTCTCTGTTTCCAAGTGGAACAGGAAAGGAAATTACTAGCAGTGGTACAGGATACGATCCGCCACGCACCGCACAGTTGCTTGCGGAGTATCTATGTAGATGTAGATGTTACATCCCCTTTGACCTGAGTGCATGCACTGATTTGGTTGTGAAAGGTGTCATAGAGCCATTGTATCCTCTCCTGAGGCAAGCTGGCACACAACTGTTGTAAGTGGACCTTGATATCCTGGATACTGTCACTAGGTCAGAATTGACGTCTCAGCTGGTCTCGCACATTTTGTATCAGTGAAAGATCTAGGGAAGTTGGTTGCTATGGATGTACCTGTACATCGTGTAGACATTCATACAGAAACATGTCATATGTGACGATTGTCTTCCTATTGAAAAATGGCATCACAATACTGTCGCACAAGAGGTTACACATAAGGACGGAGGGTGTCTGCGACTTACCGTTGTGCCACCAGAGTTCCCTCAGTCACTACCAGCCTTGAGCTGAAGTCATACCCACTGGCTCCTCAAATCAAAACGCCAGGTGTAACATCGCTCTGTCTCTACCAACCATTGGAAGAATGGTGCTTCTCCTTCTCTCCGCCATACTCGCCAACGATGGTCATCCAACACTGCTGAACCCAATACGACGCCATTCGTCAACAGTCCATGCTTCCCATCACATCACCACTCCACGTGTAGTCGTTTGTACACTACTGGCCATTAAAATTGCTACACCATCAAGATGACATGCTACAGACGCGAAATTTAACCGACAGGAAGAAGATGCTGTGATATGCAAATGATTAGCTTTTCAGAGCATTCACACAAGGTTGGCGCCGGTGGCGACACCTACAACGTGCTGACATAAGGCAAGTTTCCAACCGATTTCTCATACACAAACAAGGTTGACTGGCGTTGCCTGGTGAAACGTTGTTCTGATGCCTCCTGTAAGGAGGAGAAATGCGAACCATCACGTTTCCGACTTTGATAAAGGTCGGATTGTAGCCTATCGCGATTGCGGTTTGTCGTATCGCGACACTGCTGCTCGCGTTGGTCGAGATCCAATGACTGTTAGCATAGCATAGAACCAGTGGGTTCAGGAGGGTAATACGGAACGCCGTGCTGGATCCCAACGGCCTCGTATCACTAGCAGTCGAGATGACAGGCATCTTATCCGCATGGCTGTAACAGATTGTGCAGCCACGTCTCGATCCCTGGGTCAACAGATGGGGACGTTTGTAAGACAACAACCATCTGCACGAACAGTTCGACGACGTTTGCAGCAGCATGGACTATCAGCTCGGAGACCATGGCTGCGATTACCCTTGACGCTGCATCACAGACAGGAGCGCCTGCGATGGTGTACTCAACGACGAACCTGGGTACACTAATGCCAAAACGTCATTTTTTCGGATGAATCAAGGTTCTGTTAACAGCATCATGATGGTCGCATCCTTGTTTGGCGACATCGCGGGGAACGCAAATTGGAAGCGTGTATTCGTCATCGCCATACTGGCGTATCACCCGGTGTGATGGTATGGGGTGCCATTGGTTACACGTCTCGGTCACCTCTTATTCGCATTGACGGCACTTTGAACAGTGGACGTTACATTTCAGATATTACGACCCGTGGCTCTACCCTTCATTCGATCCCTGCGAAACCCTACATTTCAGCAGGGTAATGCACGACCACATCTTGCATGTCCTGTACGGGCCTTTCTGGATACAGAAAATGTTCGACTGCTGCCCTGGCCAACACATTCTCCAGATCTCTCACCAATTGAAAACGTGTGGTCAAGGGTGGCCGAGCAACTGGCTCGTCACAATACGCCAGTCACTACTCTTGATGAACTGTGGTATCGTGTTGAAGCTGCATGGGCAGCTGTACCTGTACACGCCATCCAAGCTCTGTCTGACTCAATGCCCACCCGTATCAAGGCCGTTATTACGGCCAGAGGTGTTTGTTCTGGGTACTGATTTCTCAGGATCGATGCACCCAAATTGCGTGAAAATGTAATCATATGTCAGTTCTAGTATAATATATTTGTCCAATGAATACCCGTTTATCAATTGCATTTCTTCTTGGTGTAGCAATTTTAATGGCCAGTAGTGTATAGTGGAGTTAACATCAGCCTACGCCTTTCCTCGTCCGGCTGCTGCTAGTCTCGTACCTGTAGTGCAGGAAGACACAGAATGTTGCAAGCAGTCCATTACTTCTTTTCAGATGGTAGGCACAGAGGGTTGCCTGGTGCTCTGTGCACAGTATGACGATCATCTCTTGTGTTGGTCAGGTGTGATCAACTGGAACCTTGAAGACGAATATACCTGCCCTCGTGTTCCCATGTAGTCCAACTTGGGGCCGCTGTCACACTCGAATACACCACAAATCTTGATATTGCACCATTCGGCCTTCTGCTGAAATGGACACCCACAATCAGGCAACTTTCGAACTCTACCAGGTGCTGAAAATGCTGTCTCAAACGAGTACACAGCATCTCTGTGCCCTTCATAGTGATCGCTCAGTTTCTAACATTGTCGAGGCCCCTTATACCGGGTGTCGCTCTTATAAGAGTAGTCAGCCGCATTTTTTCTTTATTTTTTTTTAACAGGTGTCACCCAAAACCCATACTCCAAATCCTGTCATGCGACGCCCAGTATCGACAGAGAGCGTCAGTTTGTTTTCCACTATGAACTAAACGATTTTTAATGTGAAATTTTATGGGCCCATTCGATAGAGTGGTCCAAAATTAGTCAAGTGCGATTTTCATTTTTATCGATATGTGTTAACAGAGACATTAAAACACGAAGAATAACCAGTACTCCAGCAGCAACTGAGCAGCGTCCGTACCTTCTACTATTGCCATGCAGCAGCGCTGCTCCGTCGCTACTGGTTATTCTCCGTGTTTTAACGTCCCTGTTATTACATATCGATAAAACGAATTTCTCACTAGAGTAATTTGCGACTGCAGTATACAAAAAGCACGTAAAATGCCGCCTCAAAAATCTTTTTGTTTGTTACAGGAAACGAACCAAAGCTTTCTGTTGACACTGGACATCACATGAAAGATCGCGATGAGCAGCTTGTTTGGGGTGACTCCAGCTACTCACTGCAAAAACCAAATTTCAAATATTTGTCGAAACACTAGAGAAAATGCTCTTGGCGACTCTTAGGAAGGGCACCCTGATACGCTACCAGCACTTAATTTTCTCATATTGAGAGATCTGTGTTTTACTTGGAATAAACTTCCTATAGCCGAGATCGCATAAATTAGTGTTTATGGTTGACAACTGATTTCTACAGTTGTAACTGCCATCTTCTGGTCTTCAACAAAAAATTTGTATTAAATGTGTGCAAATATGTCCACGTGTACATTATGCTTTTTGAAGGCAAGTGGTTCTATTGTCAACAGTCCTGTGTATTATATGCTGTGCTTTATCCACCGTAATGACAACGTGGAACGAGGTTCCATCTCACAATGGAACACGTTTTATAACGAAAAAATTTTTAAGACCAGAAGATGACAGTTACGACTGTCGAAACCTGTTGTTAACAATATATACTGGCTATTGAAAGTTTTTTCCGAAGTAACAATAAAGCACTCTGCTACTTGTCACAGAGAATTGCAACTCTAATGATTTACATAGCCCCCGCTGGTGTGTATGTACTGAAGTGACACTGAAATCAAACCGTGTCTTCTGGATGCCTCACTTTTTTGTTGTGCAGCGTTTTTGCTGTTGCAGTGGCATGATCTTCGTAAGTTATGATCATACATAGCATGGATTCAACAAGTCTTTGACTGGTTTCCAGACATATGCGACACCAAATGTGTATGCACAGATCACCCAATTCCTGTAAATTACGGACCAGTGGTTTGTGAACATAGAATAGGTACCCAAAGGCGTTCAACTTTTTTCCATGTCGTTCAGAACAGGAGATTTTAATAGCCAAGAAAAAAATGTAAGTTCATTATCATGATCTTCAAACCACTTTAGGACTACCTTACAACACCGACAGTTATCATATTCGTAAATGGTATCCCCTTGAGGGGATCCAAATGATGTTCACATAACGCACGATTGTCACAATGCCTCCAATTACTACCAAAGGTCATACGGAAATCCAAATGAATAGCATCTGCAGCATAACACTGCTCTCACTGGCCTCCATCCACGACGATGCACATGTTTGGAGGAGCTGTTCACCTGTGTACAGCGTACCCAACACGACTATTGACCTGGTGTAAAAAGAAACGTGATTCGTTCGACCAGGTGAAGCGTTTCCATTGATCCACAGGTCAATCTTGATGAGTCTAGGTCCTCTGCATCGCAATTGACTATGTCGTTGGATCAACGTGGGAAGAGGTGAGCAGTAGTGGGACAAAGACAGCATTTCCCCACTCTGCATTGTTGCCAGATTTATTCAAGATGGCAGCCATAGATGTGGCATCTTCGCACTGACGTCATGGTGGGAAATTCAAATTTTCTTGGGAAAATAGGTCAATTGGGCTAACTCCACTAATCGAACACTAGACAGTAGCTCAACTCAGTGTGTTCACATTGAGGCTAGAGGCCAACTGATCTAGTTCACAACGCCACTACCAGAGGGCACTGCTGATCCTCCCCCTCCCATGACATAATCCAAGATGGCGACCCAAGGAAAAAATGGTGGGAAATTCGTTCAGTCTGTGTCTAGCTGCTGGACTGGGAGGATCTCACGACGATAGGTTAATATAGCGTTCTCAAGGCATTGTATAGAAAATTTTAGTATATTGTTTATTTATTTAGGAAATCGCAAAACATCTCGAAATTGACACTGGTGTTTAAAACAATTTAGACGACATTAAACAATGTCAGTACCTTTTTTCCAATAGCGAAAGAAACCATGTACGTCAACTGACCCAGATCCCACTAAATGTGTCTGGAAAAATTTCTCGCATGCCCTCCTTGCAGCAGAGTCATGGCCACTGGAAGAAGCCACGACCCAGGCTCATGGTACCACACCCACACTTGAATATGGTCTCTAAAAAGATGGTGGCACACTTGTGAAACCTCCCAATCTTACTCCTGTTGTGCTGAAAATAGCCACAGCCTTCCACCTCACCCCTGGCGTACGGATACTACCTGTCACTGAACATGAACTGCCTCAGGACCTATTACATCTGGTGTTTAAGCAATATGCGGAATATTGTCACATATGTATCTTGAAGATTTCACAGGAACTAAATGACGACTGAACAAAAAGAGAAAGCTATGCAGATGACACAAGAATATTTAAACAATTTGCGATGTAATTACACGTTTTATTCCGAGGAATACCACCTCCCCACACTTGAACATGGACTCTAAAAAGATCGTGGCACACTTGTGGAACCTCCCAGTCTTACTCCCTGAAACACTTTGCGCGCTGTTGTGGGAAATACCACAGCCTTCCCTTGTCTTAAAGTACAAGCTGCTTCAGGCTTTATTAAATCCAATTCAATACATCGCTAAATACACTTTCAAAAAGACCGCTGCACAATAGTTTGCTTCAATTTTGCGATGTGTACCGCCACACTTGCACACAGACTCGAGAAAAAGATCGCAGCACGCCTGTAGATCCTGCCATCCACACTGAGGCACTTCATGTGCTTTTGAGGAAAATACACTCCTGGAAATTGAAATAAGAACACCGTGAATTCATTGTCCCAGGAAGGGGAAACTTTATTGACACATTCCTGGGGTCAGATACATCACATGATCACACTGACAGAACCACAGGCACATAGACACAGGCAACAGAGCATGCACAATGTCGGCACTAGTACAGTGTATATCCACCTTTCGCAGCAATGCAGGCTGCTATTCTCCCATGGAGACGATCGTAGAGATGCTGGATGTAGTCCTGTGGAACGGCTTGCCATGCCATTTCCACCTGGCGCCTCAGTTGGACCAGCGTTCGTGCTGGACGTGCAGACCGCGTGAGACGACGCTTCATCCAGTCCCAAACATGCTCAATGGGGGACAGATCCGGAGATCTTGCTGGCCAGGGTAGTTGACTTACACCTTCTAGAGCACGTTGGGTGGCACGGGATACACGCGGACGTGCATTGTCCTGTTGGAACAGCAAGTTCCCTTGCCGGTCTAGGAATGGTAGAACGATGGGTTCGATGACGGTTTGGATGTACCGTGCACTATTCAGTGTCCCCTCGACGATCACCAGTGGTGTACGGCCAGTGTAGGAGATCGCTAACCACACCATGATGCCGGGTGTTGGCCCTGTGTGCCTCGGTCGTATGCAGTCCTGATTGTGGCGCTCACCTGCACGGCGCCAAACACGCATACGACCATCATTGGCACCAAGGCAGAAGCGACTCTCATCGCTGAAGACGACACGTCTCCATTCGTCCCTCCATTCACGCCTGTCGCGACACCACTGGAGGCGGGCTGCACGATGTTGGGGCGTGAGCAGAAGACGGCCTAACGGTGTGCGGGACTGTAGCCCAGCTTCATGGAGACGGTTGCGAATGGTCCTCGCCGATACCCCAGGAGCAACAGTGTCCCTAATTTGCTGGGAAGTGACGGTGCGGTCCCCTACGGCACTGCGTAGGATCCTACGGTCTTGGCGTGCATCCGTGCGTCGCTGCAGTCCGGTCCCAGGTCGACGGGCACGTGCACCTTCCGCCGACCACTGGCGACAACATCGATGTACTGTGGAGACCTCACGCCCCACGTGTTGAGCAATTCGGCGGTACGTCCACCCGACCTCCCGCATACCCACTATACGCCCTCGCTCAAAGTCCGTCAACTGCACATACGGTTCACGTCCACGCTGTCGCGGCATGCTACCAGTGTTAAAGACTGCGATGGAGCTCCGTATGCCACGGCAAACTGGCTGACACTGACGGCGGCGGTGCACAAATGCTGCGCAGCTAGCGCCATTCGACGGCCAACACCGCGGTTCCTGGTATGTCCACTGTGCCGTGCGTGTGATCATTGCTTGTACAGCCCTCTCGCAGTGTCCGGAGCAAGTATGGTGGGTCTGACACACCGGTGTCAATGTGTTCTTTTTTCCATTTCCAGGAGTGTAGATTCCAAAACCGATAACGGCTGCAATATCCGATTTCACACACCAAAACGACGATATCTGGAAGCCAAAATAAATACTTTTATAACTATAAACAGGACTCTCACCACTTTTCGACGTTTGGATGCTTGTTTGGAGGTACTGCCAGAGAGAGAAAAATTTGCGAGTGTTACAGCTGCTGCGGTCTTCACCACTTTTCTGAAACGCTAAGTGGGCTTCCTTTATATTTGCTGCAGGAGTCAGGGACGTTAAAGGGCTTTTTTTTTTTTTCCTCATTTTTCGAAGTGTGCTAGGGTACAGAAACAGATGGGAAGATCAGAACAATCACATATTTAGAAGTTCATTAAATATTTCGAATCCCACAACAGATCGTGAAAAAAAAAAAAAAAAAAAAAAAAAACAGAATTCGAAGCACTGTCCTACAGACAAGAAAAATGGCTGGAATTTTCGGTGTCCTACAACTGCTGGTCTGGTGATTCTCTAAAGCCACAGTAGCTACTTCTTTCTACACCAAAGGAAAAAGCATAGAGTCTTTGTCATACATGCACAATATAGCTTTTTTGTAGGTGTATAGCGCCCACTGTTCACAAACAATCATGATTCATAAATTATACCGAGCTCATATCAGTCCTCTAAAATGATTGTCAGCAATGGATAATGACTCTCACAGGGAGACAAATGCATAGCAGAGTTGTTTGACATCTAAAATTACACGCCATGCTGCCACTAACTCCTTAAACAGGACATCTGTCAAGCTGTTGTAGACACAAGGATTACAGTACCTCACAAACACCTGCCACTAACTTAGAATCACCGTAGTTATGAAACTGAAGACTCGATTTTATGCCCCAAGATGCAACAGGAGACTGGAGTACTATGCATAGATCTTCGTTGGTCTAGAGGAGGATGCCAAAACAGGTTTTCCATCGATGGACATATTTCATCATCACACATGAGTAGGAAATCCTCTGATGACAGTGGTTTGCTGATAACGATCGCAGGTAGATATTGCCCTAAGTCACACACAGAACACGTCCTTGTATACAGGCCGAACGCAAGTTATCCTACACAATGATACTTCCCAAGAGAACAACGGGAAAAAATGGCTAAATGAGTGGTAAATGGCTTGCAGCAACCACTCCCTCTCTAGAATTCATCATCAGTCTACAATTAAATCATCCCTCATTACAACACCATCTCAACCAATCACTCCATCCACTTCCTGTCATCCTTTAACGCAGATGATAGTCAATTTAGAGACAGATGTTTCTCTTTTCCAGGAGAGCATCAAAGACAGCTGTCAACTTGCATGTATCAGTAATGGGCCTACCTCAATAGACATACAGTAGCATGTTGTTAAAAAAAACCATACAGCAAATGTTTGTAATGTATTTATTAGTTGACACCACAAAGTAGAGAGAACAGGTAAGTGCACTGTAAATACTGTTTGTTAGGGTTTAAAACACCAAGTCAGTCCTGCACAGTGTCAAACACGCGATCCATTTTTAGTTCTATATTGCAGTTCCACAGTTGGTAATACAACGCTCCTTAGCTAAGCATTCTTCATGAAAATCTATAATGCAGTGGCCGACAGCTCTGGCTCACACCAGGGCGTGTGATCAGACGTATGTAGATTTATTACTCTACATTTGGTGGTCATCAACGTTGAAGATTCTGTTCCAGCCGTCTTATCGCTGTCGACGAAAAATGACTTTTCCCTGGTTTCCGGTGCTTCCATGTCAACTATTTCTCTTATTCTTCTTGCTACCACACACTCTTTCCCGTGTTCAAGAATTTACCTGCACCAAGCAGAAGACATGCAAGTAGTCCTTAAATTTCTCAACATTTAGGCGTGTTTCTTCCCTCAATTTATACCCATCTCTCGTAATTATATCGGTTTTATATATCCAGAGTCACAGCCAAAGGAGAAGGTATTTCCGATACTTTGCTCTTTGTCGAATGTCGCCATATTGGCGCTACGAACGTAATTGTGGTGTCACCGCCAGACACCACACTTGCTAAGTGGTAGCCTTTAAATCGGTCGCGGTCCGTTAGTATACGTCGGACCCGCGTGTCGCCACTGTCAGTGATTGCAGACCGAGCGCCGCCACACGGCAGGTCTAGAGAGACTACCTAGCACTCGCCCCAGTTGTACAGCCGACTTTGCTAGCGATGCTACACTGACAAATACGCTCTCATTTGCCGAGACGATAGTAAGCATAGCCTTGAGCTACGTCATTTGCTACGACCTAGCAAGGCGCCATTACCAGTTATATTGAGCTTATTATTAATGTACCGTCAAGAGCGATGTACACCGATTATGGATTAAAGTTAAGTATTCCAAGGTCTTCGTACTTTATTTGCAATTCTCAAGACATTGTCCTGTTCCAGACCTCACGCCAGTCTGCGTGAGCTAAACGCGTGCCTTTCGGCTACCTCCGAGTGGCTTGGCTGTCTTGCCAAGTCACTATAGTAATATTTAATTGTAATTACGCTGTTAAATATGCGGCTGGTTTCCTTGGACGATTGTACCAGGTGTGCATGGCGGAGGTACCCTGTGGCCAGAATGACTTGACATTTCCGGCTTACGGCGGGAGCTGTCGTTGAATAGCCCAAACTGGAAAGGCTCGGCTACATGAATGTAGCAGACCTAATCGTGTCGCCCTCCATGAGGCTGGATAGCGAACTAATACTCAGTATGTGTTGGGCAGCCTTTGTGATCGCGTGTGATGCAAGTTTTCTCCGTGGGAATTTGAGAAGATTCAATATCGGCACTGGAAAATTATTCCCTTCCATGTAAATTGACCGGTTGACTGCTTGTGCTGCCATTCTACACATTTCCCGCCTTTATTTGGTTCAAAGAACATCGCCTGTCCTGTGGACTGTGTGCATCTAGATGGTGAAAATAACGGGTGGTAGAGAGATTCTCTGGTTTTCTAGGGATGAGATTTTAAATATTAAGACCTTAGTTGACTTTGTAAAGTAAAAGGATGAGTTGGAATCTGTTATATCACTGACATCAGTATTCGTTAAAAATATGAGTGGAAATTTCTAGTTACTGAGTTGTTTGCAGCACATTCCACATAACAACCTCACTAAAGTTTCGAGTTTCTAGAGATATAATTTCCACTCTTTATCCTCGGAATTATACTGTGCAAACGATCGGTAGCATACTGCTATGTGCCTGATATCGAGAACTGGTAGGTAAATGGTATTCTGTTGTGGCAAACCATGTGAAAGTTCTTGTAACCCCAGCATCTGCAAGTAATCGACACTCGATGCAGGGACCATGGCAGCAAGCAGGCAGGCCAGTTTGGAACCATTACCATCAGTGGATTCCTTTGTACTGGGGGAACCAGTCGTACACCAGTTCGCAGAGTAGCCACTGTCTGTGGAGGGCGCTGTGATCGCACATCAGGCCAGCATGTACAGAGGGCACAAGACTCATGACCCTTGGCCACGATGGATGACCAACCAATCTCGTGGGAAATGTCTAGTGCTACGACTCTATAAGATGCACTTGTATATGTATTTTTGGGATCTGTCTGTCTTTGCGGTATATGTGCGAGTGCCCGGTGGTCGATAGCTATATGCAGGATGCAGAAGTGATGATTTTGTATGGTGCAGGATACGAATTGTGTTTACTGCATCATTGTGGTATGGTGGTACAATCTTTTGTGATGATATCTTGGTTGTAGATCGGTTTCACGCCGAAAAATTCAAGCTTTCCTCGACAGTAGCAGAGCAGTGTGATTGGGGAAGTGTCTTTGATGGTAGTTTCCGTATTTTGTAATTTGTAGACCACTTCTGTAGGCTTTAACTGTCAGTGCAATATGATTTCTGTATGTTTTTCGATCTATACAAAAGAGTTTGCCGGAAGCGGCTACAAGGGTAGCGGAGTACGTGTGGGGTGCACATGGGGGTTTTTTAGGTTAGAGAATCCTCTCCCTAGGCCCGACAAGACGCCTCCTGAGACGCAGCAAGGTAGGAGTAGGCAAAATGCAACAGGAAATAACAATATTAATGTGCTAATAGTAAACTGCAGGAGCGTCTACAGAAAGGTCCCAGAACTGCTCTCATTAATAAACGGTCACAACGCTCATATAGTACTAGGGACAGAAAGTTGGCTGAAACCATACGTAAACAGTAATGAAATCCTAAACTCAGATTGGAATGTATACCGCAGAGACAGGCTGGACAGTGAAGGGGGAGGTGTGTTTATAGCGATAAGAAGGAAATTGACGGAGATCCGAAATGTCAAATGATTTGGGTGAAGGTCACGGTTAAAGCAGGCTCAGACATGGTAATTGGATGTCTCTATAGGCCCCCTGGCTCAGCAGCTATTGTGGCTGAGCACCTGAAGGATAATTTGGAAAATATTTCGAGTAGATTTCCCCACCATGTTATAGTTCTGGGTGGAGATTTTAATTTGCCGGATATATACTGGGAGACTCAGACGTTCATAACGGGTGGCAGGGACAAAGAATCCAGTGAAATTTTTTTAAGTGCTTTATCTGAAAACTACCTTGAGCAGTTAAAGAGAGAACCGACTCGTGGCGATAACATATTAGACCTTCTGGTGACAAACAGACCCGAACTATTTCAAAAAGTTAACGCAGAACAGGGAATCAGCGATCATAAAGCGGTTACGGCATCGATGATTTCAGCCGTAAATAGGAATATTAAAAAGGGTAGGAAGATTTTTCTGTTTAGAAAAAGTGACAAAAAGCAGATTTCAGAGTACCTGTTGGCTCAACACAAAAGTTTTGTCTCAAGTACAGATAGTGTTGAGGATCAGTGGACAAAGTTCAAAACCGTCGTACATAATGCGTTAGATGAGTATGTGCCAAGCAAGATCGTAAGAGATGGAAAAGAGCCACCGTGGTACAACAACCGAGTTAGAAAACTGCTGCGGAAGCAAAGGGAACTTCACAGCAAACATAAACATAGCCAAAGCCTTGCAGACAAACAAAAATTACGCGAAGCGAAATGTAGTGTGAGGAGGGCTATGCGAGAGGCGTTCAATGAATTCGAAAGTGAAGTTCTATGTACTGACTTGGCAGAAAATCCTAAGAAATTTTGGTCTTATGTCAAAGTGGTAGGTGGATCAAAACAAAATGTCCAGACACTCTGTGACCAAAATGGTACTGAAACAGAGGATGACAGACTAAAGGCCGAAATACTAAATGTCTTTTTCCAAACTTGTTTCACAGAGGAAGATTGCACTGTAGTTCCTTCTCTAGATTGTCGCACAGATGACAAAATGGTAGATATCGAAATAGACGACAGAGGGATAGAGAAACAATTAAAATCGCTCAAAAGAGGAAAGGCCTCTGGACCTGATGGGATACCAGTTCAATTTTACACAGAGTACGCGAAGGAACTTGCCCCCCTTCTTGCAGCGGTGTACCGTAGGTCTCTAGAAGAGCGTAGCGTTTCAAAGGATTGGAAAAGGGCACAGGTCATCCCCGTTTTCAAGAAGGGACGTCGAGCAGATGTGCAGAACTATAGACCTATATCTCTAACGTCGATGAGTTGTAGAATTTTGGAACACGTATTGTGTTCGAGTATAATGACTTTTCTGGGACTAGAAATCTACTCTGTAGGAATCAGCATGGGTTTCGAAAAAGACGGTCATGTGAAACCCAGCTCGCGCTATTCGTCCACGAGACTCAGAGGGCCATAGACACGGGTTCACAGGTAGATGCCGTGTTTCTTGACTTCCGCAAGGCGTTCGATACAGTTCCCCACAGTCGTTTAATGAACAAAGTAAGAGCATATGGACTATCAGACCAATTGTGTGATTGGATTGAGGAGTTCCTAGATAACAGGACGCAGCATGTCATTCTCAATGGAGAGAAGTCTTCCGAAGTAAGAGTGATTTCAGGTGTGCCGCAGGGGAGTGTCATAGGACCGTTGCTATTCACAATATACATTAATGACCTTGTGGATGATATCGGAAGTTCACTGAGGCTTTTTGCGGATGATGCTGTGGTGTATCGAGAGGTTGTAACAATGGAAAATTGTGCTGAAATGCAGTAGGATCTGCAGCGAATTGACGCATGGTGCAGGGAATGGCAATTGAATCTCAATGTAGACAAGTGTAATGTGCTGCGAATACACAGAAAGATAGATCCTTTATCATTTAGCTACAAAATAGCAGGTCAGCAACTGGAAGCAGTTAATACCATAAATTATCTGGGAGTACGCATTAGGAGTGATTTAAAATGGAATGATCATATGTTGATCGTCGGTAAAGCAGATGGCAGACTGAGATTCATTGGAAGAATCCTAAGGAAATGCAATCCGAAAACAAAGGAAGTAGGTTACAGTACGCTTCTTCGCCCACTGCTTGAATACTGCTCAGCAGTGTGGGATCCGTACCAGATAGGGTTGATAGAAGATATAGAGAAGATCCAACGGAGAGCAGCGCGCTTCGTTACAGGATCATTTAGTAATCGCGAAAGCGTTACGGAGATGATAGATAAACTCCAGTGGAAGACTCTGCAGGAGAGACGCTCAGTAGCTCGGTACGGGCTTTTGTCAAAGTTTCGAGAACATACCTTCACCGAGGAGTCAAGCAGTATATTGCTCCCTCCTACGTATATCTCGCGAAGATACCATGAGGATAAAATCAGAGAGATTAGAGCCCACGCAGAGGCATACCGACAATCCTTCTTTCCACGAACAATACGAGACTGGAATAGAAGGGAGAACCGGTAGAGGTACTCAAGGTACCCTCCGCCACACACCGTCAGGGGCTTGCGGAGTATGGATGTAGATGTAGATGTAGATGTAGATGTAGATGTAGAAATTCTCATAATCTGTCCGTCTGCAGAAAGTGGTGGACAGTGCACCAGCAATTTGGTGGGTGAATTCAGAAAGAGCCAATCAGAATTCTCCATTCACAAGAAGTTCCAAGACATCAGAGAGTCACAAGATATCCTTTGTGCAAAGCATAGGAGTTTCTACAGACTGATTCGGACAAGAGGGGGGCAAAGTATCCACGGAAAGTTCTATGACGTCTGAGAGTTACATGATGTCTTCTTTGTTCGAATGTTCAGAGACAAGTCCAAGCAGACAATTCTCCTCTGGTTTGGACACGTGAGATGCTGTCCCCCATGTGCCATTGTGGCTTTAGAGCATCTCGAGACCAGCAGTTGCAGGACATCGAAAAATTGACCGAAAATTACAGCCATTTTTTTGTCTGTAAGTCGGTGCTTCGAATTCTGTTTTTTTTTTTTCCACGGTCTGTTGTGGGATTCGAAATGTGTCCTGAAGTTATGTCATTGTTCTGATTTTCCCGCCTGTGTTTAGACACTAACGTGCTTCGAAAATTGAGGAAAATAAAAAAATTAGAGCTTTAATGTCCCTGTCTGCAGCAGCAAAGCCCACTTAGTGTTTCAGAAAAGTGATAAAGACCACAGCAGCTGTGACACTCAGAAATTTTTCTCTCCCTCGCAGTGCCTCCAGACAAGCAGCTAAAACTCGAAAATTGTCGAGCATCCTGTTTAAAGTTACAGAGGTATTTATTTCGGCTTCCAAATATTGTCGTTTTGGCGTGTAAAACTGGATATTCCAGCTTATATCGATTTTGGGATCTATTTCTCACAAAAGCGCGGTAAGAGTTTCAGGGAGGAAAGCAAGAAGGATTCACAAGTGTGCTGAGATCTTGTTATGGAGTCTGTGTTCCAAGTGTGACGGTAGACATCGCAAAATTGAAGCAAACTGCTGTGCAGCGGTCTTTTTGAAAGTGTATTTAGCGACATACTCAATTGGATTTAATAACTTCTGAAGCAGCTTGTGCTCGAAGACAAGGGAAGGCTGTGGTATTTCCCACAATAGCACGCGAAGTGTTTCAGGGAGTAACACTGGAATGTTTCACAAGTGTGCCACGAACTTTTTAGATCCATGTTCAAGTAGGGGGGGGGGGGGAGGGGAAGGTGGAATTCCTCGGAATAAAAGTGTAATTACATCGCAAATTCTTAAATATTCTTGTGTCATCTGCAGAGCTCTCTCTCTCTCTTTGTGCAGTAATACATTTAGTCCCCGTGAAATCTTCAAGATAAGTATGTGACAATACTCCCCACCCCTGTAGCTGAGTGGTCAGCACGACAGAATGTCAATCCTAAGGGCCTGGGTTCTATTCCCAACTGGGTCGGAAATTTTCTCCGCTCAGGGACTGGGTTGTCCTAATCATCATCGTTTCATCCCTATCGACGCGCAAGTCACCGAAGTGGCGTCAAATCGAAAGACTTGCACCCGGCGAACGGTCTACCCGATGGGAGGTCCTAGTCACATGACATTTACATTTATTTAATACTCCGCACATTGCTTAAACATCAGGTGTAATAACTCCTTAGGCAGCTCGTGTTCAACGGCAAGGGGTATCCGTGCGCCACGGGTGAGGTGGAAGGCTGTGGGTATTTGCAGAGCAACAGGAACTGCTTAGTTGTGGCTGCCCTGCGGCTGCCACATGCTGGTGCCATGAGCTTGGTGCATGGCTTCTTCCAGTGGCCACGACTCTGCAAGGAGGGCATGCGGGAACGCTTTCCAGGTACATATTGCGGGATCTGGATCAGTGTAGGTACGTGGTTCCTTTCACTATCGAAAATAACTACTGCAATTTTTCAATGTTGTCTAATTTTTTTTAAAACACCAGTGCCAATTTCGAGGTGTATTGCAATTTCTGAGATAAGAAAACAATATCCTTAAATAAATTGTTTAAACAATGCCTTGTGCACGCTATATTAACCTGCTGTCTTGAGATCCTCCTAGTCCAGCAGCTAGACACAGACTGAACGAATTTCCCGCCACTTTTTCCCCTGGGTCGCCACCTTGGATTATGTCATGAGAGGCGAGGGAGGATCAAAAGCGCCCTCTGGTAGTGGCATTGTGAACTATGTCAGTTGGCCTCTGGCCTCAAGATGAACACACTGGATGGAGCTACTGTCTAGTGCTCAATTAATGGCAACTCAGATTGTTTAAATAAACACTACACCGAACTGCATACAAAAAAGACTTACATCCATCCTATCCAGCTGCCCACCACAGATTGAGTCTTTTTCCCACCAACTTCCATTTGGGGGAGTTGAGGAGATGGAAGGGGGAAGGGTAGTGGGGGAGGGGTGGAGTTAGATTAGTGAAGGTTGCCAAATTGACCTATTTCCCCGCCAAAGTTTGAATTTTCAACCATGGCAACAGTGCGACATTGCAACATCTATGTCCGCCATCCTGAATTTCGTAACTTTCATCAAAGTACCCCATAGACAGCCAATCTTCAGTTTCATCCGTCTCCTATCCCTACAACTTAACAAACGTCATCCTGCTATCTTTGTCTCTCTCTCTAGCTTGAAAATACTTGTGACTGAGTGTGATATTCAGGTCTCCTTTTCAACCTACAGACATATGTGCTTTTGTGCTTTCAGTCAGTTACTTCCACCTCACAGCTTTCTTACTCAGGCATCGCCCTTCTTTTCTCATGATCAACAGTACCCACCCAGGAGGAGGAGGAGGAGGATATTAGTGTTTAACGTCCCGTCGACAACGAGGTCATTAGAGACGGCCCATCTAGGATCTTCCGTACAACCACAGAAGTGCCCGAAGGATCAATCATGCCCTCTATCCTATATTTCCTTTACACAACTGATGTAATCATCCGCCTCCACTAACCATCTACTCAAGTATGCCAACAATGCTGGTTTCCTGCTTCCACCCAACATCCCGTGCTTCTCAATGGTCCTTCCAGAACCAAATCAATAAATCTACTTTTTCATGTAACTATTGTGTAACTTACATTTTTGAAAAGAGAGAAAAAAATGTTCCATTAATTTCGAATCAAAAAGTTTGGCTAAAGAAAATCTCTTTTACGTTCATTAAAACCCACGGTCAAAATTTCTCAAGGTGCTATGGCCACAAATATCATGTATAGTCCAATGTGAAGACATCTGTCTTACTCATGATGGATAAGAAAAATGATCTATCTTTAATGTTACACGATAATAAAATTTAATATAATATTCAAACAATTTTTTTTCTCTGTGAGGTTTGATGCTCAGGTATAGCTGCCTACGTGCAATGACAGTGTACACAATTAAAATAATTCCTTTCAATAAAACTGTACCTCTGGCCTAAAATTAAATGAAAATTATTTTGAGATGCTGTTTTACATTTACTGGTATTAAATACTTTCAATACTTTCAGAATGAAATAGCTATGAAGAAATTTTTATCAATTTTAACAGCAATGGTATCATTTCACCATAGCAATTACAAATGGCCAGAATAACATTTAATTGTTACATAATTAATTAAATAAAGGGGACAAGGAAGGTAGTTTCTTGCTACTAACAAAAACACATACTGCATTAAATACTGACATCTGTATTTAGCAGAAATTCTAAATACACTACATATAGTAGAAATAATTCTTTAGAGACCATAATCTAAATGCGACATCAGAACCAACCAGGCACCAAAAACAAAGAAGAAGAAGACAAGAGAAGACAATGAAATCTTCTCTTATATACTACGATACACAGGTCATAGTAATTACAATTCTCTGAGCACGTATAGCAGCTCCATTGTAGTAACATATTGATAAAGTGATTTACATTTCTTTTTTTCGAGATGCTATATAACCTCTGGTGCCTCAAAATCAATACTGTGAAAATACGGCCAATAATCATGGTCTATGCTTCCTATCACTCCATCCATTTACGCCCACCTCATCATCTGTAACAATCCCATCCATCTTACTAACACATATAAATATCTTGAACTAAGTCTTGGTAATGAGCTAACATGTCTTCATCATCTATTATTCACCCAATGAAAAGCTCACAGTTGATTAAATCACTAAAACTACTGATAGACCATTCATGGGGATTACACTTTTCTATAATCCTCCAAATTTACAAAAGCCTTCTTTGACTCACCTCACATTTCGCAATATGGCCTCGATCTCTGAACACACTAAATTTTATTACTTTTTACGTGTTCTAGAAAATCAGTCACTCTGCTTTGCCTTTACATCAAATTTCCCTCTCATGCATGCATTCCCTACCATCTGTCAAAATTCCCACCTCTCCCAAAATTTGTAAAACCTCTTTGCAAATCTTATACATCCTGTAACCTTAAGACCTCATTGTCCTCAATTTCCTCTGGGTTGCCATCACACCTACAACAACATGTCCTATCACTTCTTCACCCTCCTCCCTCCACCTCACATATCCTAACCAAAGGAACTTCAGCAAGCTTCCTCATTCTGAACTACATCTACATATTCTACAAGTTATTGCCATAGTTCCTATGACCTTTGCTTAGATCAACTCTCTAATACCTCTCCGTGCCTGCTGACCCATCCAGCCTCCATCCCATTTATGAGCCTAACAGTATCTCCCCCACTCCCAGACAAAGTTACCTATCTTTATAGTCCTGTCCTTCCAGCCACCCTTCTTGCCCACATAGCATTTACTGGGAACTGACTTCAAGGGAATTGTCAGAAGCATCTTCATCATCATCATCACTTTAGCTCTGGCCACACCATTGTTGTCTCTGGTTTATAGAAAATTATCAAAGTAAATATTATTTAGTGTATTTTAATCATTTTAAATGTAAAAAAACTATTTGTGCATATCTTAACATCATTTGGCTAAACAGGAGCAACACAGCTGCCGCCAGCCTGCCCCTCCATGTGAGAGAACAAAACTGTACATTAACAGTGTCAATTAGTGAGTGTGAAAGCATCATGGAGATGCTTAGCCAACTTCAGCAGCAGATGTTACAAGAGAAGTATTTGCATCATGGTCTGGTTTATTTTTAAAGATCTAAGAGTGGGTGTTGCTAGAGGAGTCAACCAATATATTGAGTCCTCCTACGTATATTTCACAAATAGGCCATGAAGATAAAATTAGAGTCCAACCAGGGGCTTACCAGCAGTCATTCTTTCTATTTAACTGTTTACAACTGGAACAGGGAAAAGAAGATGTGACAGTGGTACACAATGTACCCTCTGCCACATACCATAAGATGGCTTGCAGAGTATAGATGTAGATGCAGATGTTGAAAGACAAAATAGAGATCAAACCTGTAATAATCACTGCCTCAGACACAGCAGACTCTTACTTGTAGTGGTAACAAACTCGTATGTTATGCACGACCAGTAAATGTTCAGTGTAAGACTAATTTGATAGTATCTGATGCAAAATGAAATGAAAACTTAAGCAGATGTTTCCTCTGTGAGGAAGTAAAACAAAGTTCTAATTACAGAAAAAGTATCACATCTGAATGAAGACTTATTACCTTTCATGGCCATGACATAAACTGTATACGTACAGGTGACTATACTTGGAACTAGTCAATATATTTCTCAGTTATATTGAAACTGGTTTATTTTTATAGTATAACAGCTATAGTAGCCTTCCTTAGTAACCTAAGATGGTGAACTGAATGGTACATTAAATTGCAAGTCCTATTTTCTATCTTAAAAATGATGATTTTTATTAGTCATTGTATATCTTGAGCCAGAGCTTCATTTACAAAGCTTCCAATGATCGCTGAAGAATCTTGATTACAATTTCAGTACAATGGTAATGAGCTTTTATGAAAGAGTATTATAATTTTAATAGAAGTGCACAAAAATGACATTTTTCATTCTTACCATGCGCCCTTGTACACTGCCACTTCTTTGTACATGAAATTACAAGGCATTTTATTTAGCTTGTCTTTTGCTCTCCAGGTATACCATTTTGTATAAACTGTCTTCAGATATCGCAATACAACTGTTACTAAACCACTGAGGAACACATACTGTAGATGGACGTGTGGAGACCTACCATGCCACAGAACAATTTCAATGATTTCACAGCTAGATAATCGTATTGAATGACCTACAAGAGGGCCTGCTAACATAGTGACTTGGAACAAGACAATCAGTGAAGTATATGGAAAGTGACAACATGTAACAGTGCCTCAGTTTCAAATAAAGTTAGCGAAAACTGCGTAATATTATCGTTACTATGGGTCAGAGGGCGACAATCATTGTCTCGGCACATCTCATACCAACGACAGTGTGAATTTTTATCCCACGTGACATGGTGCAGCATACGTAGAATATTCTTTTGGACAGGAATTAACAGAACTTAGTTGTGATATCTTGTGGGATACAGATTATAATAATATTATCTAGATACAGTGAAGGCCGCCACAAAAATTAAATGCAATTTGTTTTGCAATACAAAAATTTAATGCAAAACAAGATATTTATATTGGAGATATATGAACTTTAATAATTTTATCAGAACAATAAAGCCAGTTTCATACAGAAATAAGTTGTGTGCGTCGCCCTTCCAAAGTTATCCCTTAGTGTCAATTTATTTTACGAAATACAGACTGTACGTCAAAAAGCCATTATATTCATAAGACCTATATTAATTTCTGTTTCAGTTGAGTTGAAGTATTGGTTTTATCTACGTTAAATTCTCTATAATGTAATTTGTGAACACTTTTTTCGTCTTGCAACTTTTTAATTTATCTACAAAATATATGCAATTTCTTACAGTTGTTGAATTTCTAGAACATTTACTGTAACGAAATGAAATATAAGTTTACAAAAGACATGTAGGTAATGTTTTTTATATGCACACAGTCATTTTAGGTAGTTTGAAATCACGACTTTATTCTCGACTATGGAAGATTTAGAAGGCTGTGGTTGGTAGCGCTGGGCATGAAGAGGCCGGTTTAACGATCAAGCTGGCGCTGTGCTGGTTATGTGGGAGACCTTGGGTAAGATGGCGATCGGAGTTCGGTGAGAACGGCAGACATATTTGCTGCTCTTGCGTTTAGTGAGTTTCGCTGTCGTTTATTGGTAAATTTCATTGTTAAAAATTTGAGAAACTGTTCCTTTTAACTGTTTACAAATGTCTGGAGGCGTTGCAGTTGCAGAATCTATTGCAGAAGCTTGTTTGAAAATTGAACCGAGTGACGTTGCGCGTCGTATTGAGAACCTCCCAGATATGCAGTCGACAGACGCGCAAGTGGATGGCGGGCCAAAGGAAGAAGACACCGCTAATACAAATGGTGAAGGTACTGCATTCAGAAAGCGAAAGAAGACTCGAAGAGGAAAGCCGAAGAGACGCAGGTTGAAACCGTATTCACGTCTTTGGCAAGATGATAAACAGCGTTCGACAAATAACAGACGATCTAAAGTATATGCGTATGGACAGCCGGAAGCGCCGTTTAACACGACACAGTTTTTGATGGCGGATCACGATCTTCAGGGATTGGATGACCATCTTCGAAATGTCCCGGTTGTACAACGACCACCAAGAGCGCGAGATTCGAGTTTTAGCGTGGATTCGGAGGATGATTATTTTTATTCCTCGCCGGAAGACGAAGGCGAATTTCTTAGTAAAGAATTCACAAATACTTATGAAGATCTCCACGCAGAAAGGATAAGTGCTATGTCGAAAAATCAACTAATTCAAGAATGTCTGATGCTGGAGGAGAAGGTTGAAATGTTGGAGACAAGAGTGAAATCTCTTGAAGGCAGCCGGGTTACGGATCAGGTGAGCGCCGACAGTGTATCGGAAGAGCGAGTGGCGGATGCAGCGGAACTTGAAAGGTTACAACTCGAGAACGAACAGTTGCGGAGAGAGAACGATCATCTTAGAAGGGAAAACGATCATCTTCGTTCTTATATGAAAAGAAATTCTTCGACTGTTTCGTCTGTGGATTCAGAAAGTGATAGTTCATCGTCTTCGTGCTCAACAGGCAGTGATTCTTCGGAAAGTGAAAATGAGATGGAAGACTGTGAAGAGACTGATGCAGTGAGATTCGAAAATGAAGAAATCGATGCAACTGACCGCGAAAATCCGGAAAATGTTCAGTTTGACAGATCGACAGCTGATGTCCCTATTAGTCCGGCACATGAGGGGACTGCGGATATGAGAGAGGAAATTGACAGTGAAGAGCACAAAAATTCAGACCAAATTCAAAGGAATGGTAGTTCGTTAACAGAAGTGTTTGCGGCAGAGCCCGAGCCAGAAACTGCTGTACCACAAGGCAGCAGTTCTGCCCGGTTGGAGAGTAGCGAAATGGACAGTGAAGAAAGTAAATAAGTGTAAGCTTTCAATATTTACATATTGATGTTCTTAATCTGACTGAGAAGTACTAGTACTGCTTTATCCGGTGCATCTTGTTTTCCAGTAACGTTTTGTCAATGTTTTGTTAGCGAGAGAATAGTATTAGATTCTCAGAGTACTGTGCTTTGTGACTTTACTATGGTTAGATTTTAATCAGTCTTACCTCGATTAAAGGTAAATCATGGAATCTCTGTTAAATATTGTCCCCTTAAAGTATTTATCGCAACAAAATTGCAAGCGTTAGCAGAAGACTGAGCTGAGGGAGAAAGTCATTGATGACTAGTAATAGCACTGTCAAAGTTGGTTCAAATGTCGAAAGTTTCGTGCAAGCCGCAGCAGTTGAAAATTTGCCTGGTGCAAAGTGTCTTTCCCTTCGTCTTTTTATTCAGTCGATAATATTAATCAAAGTTTCTGAAACGAATTCAATTTTTATTGATAGCTATGAGACAATTTTGATTTGCGTTTTATTCTTTAGTAAATTTCACCAAAACTAAAATTAGCAGACTCGAGACTGGAGATGAAATTCGAAAGATACCACTAACACCAGGACATCACATTTGTCAGCGTTATTGACATACTACGATAACGTGTTCATGGCTCAGAATTTGTTGTAGAAAAACTCCTGAAACGGCTCCAAGAAACGCCGTGATAAGAGTATAAAGTGTTTTATAGATGAGGAATATTGCATTTATTCTATATTTGTATAATGTGCTTCTAGAAAGTCATATTTGTCTCTTTGTACATATGTTAGTATTTTCACTGTAACATTATTGAAAATATACACCATTGTAAATAAGAAGCTACACTGATACCACTGTTACAATCCTTGAAATTCTAAGGTAGGTTTTTGTTTTCTGCAAAATTTTAAATATATATCGGTTTGAAAGATAGGATATTTATTCTTTTTTTTTTTTTAATTTAATGTGACTGTGAAGGTAGTTTGGTTGGATGGCTGGCCAGTTTGTGTGTGTGTGTGTGTGTGTGTGTGTGTGTGTGTGTGTGTGTGTGTGTGTGTGTGTGTGTGTGTGTGTTAGGTTGTCATTTGCTTGTTTTTACAGTACAAAAGTTATTGTGTAAAGTTAGATAGAATTATTGTGTTCAGTTGTGTGCTTTTCTGATGTCGAAGTCCAATTACCTACATAACATAATATCATGACTTACAGTTAGTCTGGCTTTTGTACAAATAATGCCTGAATGTACTTGGGAGTCATCGGGCACATAACTTACGAAACACCTGTTAATCCTGCTCACTGAAAGCACATAATCACAGATTGCTGGAAATGTAATACATGTGCATGCATTACAGACATGTCCTATTTTAGTTTAGTGAACTGTAGGCAGACTTTCCTATGAGACATTCGATACAGCAACTTAAAACACAGAAGTTTGATAACTTATTTGTTGCGCATCAAAATTTTGGTCGTACTGTGACTTAAATATGTCATTCTCTTCAGTTTGTGTGAAGACGATTGTGCAAATGAGGAGCTATCTATGAAAACATTTGTATGGCCTGTTTTCAGCAATTTTACCTTTTTAAGTTTCCTATAACTTACACTAGTCATCACTACTTTGTATGTAAAGTGTCACTGATCATGCTTTAAAGCAGGTGAAACCATCAAATTTTTTGAAAGATCATATAATCAGAGTAGTTATTAACTTAAATGTATTACAAATTCAGCAAGATAATCATGGAGAGTGACAATTGTATTCTTTGCCTCTTTTAGACTGGGTTTACTTTAGTTTTATTGTTAGCAAGTATTTGAGCCCCATATTGGTTTATGCAGTTTATAAAACTTTTTTTTTAATTCTCCCAATGAACCAAGTAATTCAGTTGTCAGAGTTCATTATACAATGACCTTTCAAGAAGTTATTAGTGTCAAGCAGGTGAAATATTTTAATAATGGATAGGAATCGAAATATTGTGTGAATATATTCTCTCTCGTATAGTTTCAAACCAAATACTGATAGGTTTAGGCAAACAGACGTTTTGAGGTGAGCAAAGAGTAGAGGTGACACATAATGGACAGTTGCTGCTGTTGTTAATTGGAAATTTGTGTATTTTGATACAGAGAAACATATTAGGTAAGGCTTGATTTGTTGGTGTTTAAAGCTTGAGATAGGTGTGATTTTTGGTAAGCAAATAACTGGAAAAGAAAAGCAGTTCATTGAAGTGTGGAAAGGAGTGAGAGAATTGTCTTGCTTTCTTGGTGGAACTGCATAAGATAAAAGGCTGCTCTTTGTTATTCATATTACTTTTAAGACACATCTGCCATATTTTCAATGTATAAATGGTAGCAATTATGTTTTATGGAAATTCAAATATTGTAGAATTAACTGAAACAGGTGTGTAAATGGTATTTTGAAGATACATACACACAATCATACATAAACGTGGACCGTTTGAAATACACATAGATATCTGTAATAATGATGTATTTTTCATATTTGATTTTGAAATATATACATATATATATATCACATGTCGCATTTCAGTGTTTTTTGAGCCCCCAGTATTCCAGATACTTTCCAGACAGGAAGTAAATGGGTAGTGCAGGTTGGATGTCCCTACTGCAGCTAGATTTTGGTTCTGATACGAAGTTAGTTGTGTAAGTGGGTAGTCACAAGAGAAACTAGTGTCAAGAAAACTTTCCAAACTGTGCTAAACATTGATTAAATAAATATATTTCCTTAACTTGTGCTATGTCGAGGTGACATTTGATACCAATATACAACTTGGCACAAAATTTGAAAAGATTTTCATGTTAGGAAGAAATGGGTGTGTATTCTTATGGTAGACCTTGTAGTTGTCCCTCATCTGCCTTATATGTAATACCTCTTGTATTTGAATTAATTGTTGGAGGAATGAATGTTTTTCAGTTAGGTACCAGTGTAATGTCTGGGATCCCCAAATTCAGTTACTCAGGAAAACTTGCTCCTAGAAGCAATAAATATAAACAAACACATTCATAATTGAGATGACAACCACGATTCTTTTCTTACGTAAAAGTGTCTGCAAGGGTAGCAGGAACAAATGTGGATGTGTCAGCTTAAACCAGTCTTGAGTTCTGCTCTTGGCTGATGTGCTGAACAAAATCAGCTAACTGATATGCAACAGTTCACATGGATTCTGGACATACTCTTTAGAGTAAATAAATGCAAGGCTGATCATAAATGTTTTAAAATAGTGATCTGCTGTATACATTAACATTGACTGCCGACAACTAGTTCAGATTGATGGTATCAGTTGATTGGCATAAAACTAATAAAATTCCCTATATATATGCACAACATGGTCAACTAATGATGATCTCTGTGATCAAAACTAGTTATCAGCTGTGAATATTATTTCTGTAGCTGGTTTTGGTGGATTGATATGTGAAAAATGTTGGAATGGTAAAATATGTCTGAGTTATATGTTCACAAATTCAAGGAATAATTATAAATGCAAATGGTCATGGTGATCCAGAATTTGTCAGACTATCTTCCATTAATATTTGCAAAATACTTCTTTCTGGAGAAACAAATGTCTATTTTTTCAGTGCTGGTATCAAAGTAAATAAACCATGGTTACTTGTGAAAACAGATGGGGTATTTACACATATTCTCTTTAATATTATTTGATTAGAAAATGCATCAATTTTGTATTGGGTTGTGTAGGTCAGTGCACTCTTCCAAAGCACGTTTGAGAACAGACCTTGAAACATTGTATCTGAAAGAAATGGGAGATTAGGTAGGTATTGTGACAGAAAGGTAGCGAGTTGGTAGTGATCAAAAAAATAATTTTCCTATTCCTCAGAGTTAGGAGGCAGCTAGTTTGGTAGACCAGTCTTGGGCTTTCAAAAATTTATCCTTCTCTTCCGACTAAGAACAAACAAAATGCAGTACCACTCTGCCCAAGAAATAACATACAGAATAAACGCTATTTGCA